>NC_049198.1:53844128-54133436 GCF_009769625.2 Cygnus olor
ACCTGTCCCAGTGCTCTGTCACCCTCACAGTAAAGAAATGCCCCCTCATATTGAGCCAGAACCTGCTGTGCTTCAGTTTTTGCCCATTGCCTCTCATCCTGTCACTGGGCACAACTGAAAAGAGATCAGTTCCATCCTCTCAACACCCTTCCCTCAGATATTTATATATTCAGGGTCATTAGTCAGCTCATTTGGGATGCAGGATGTTTCAGAACTTCAGGTAGTGGCACCACAACTTTACATGGCCCTTCAACATTGAAACTCAGCATGTACAAATCACATATGAAAATCTCAATCAGGCCAGGAGATTCTGTACCTCTGTGTGGCTGTCTGGGCATCCTGCATAATCTGTACGTGCTTCATTTTGAATAAGAATATGAGCATCTCTGAATTCACTTTCAAGTAAATTCAGCGGCTCAGAATCACTGGGATATTTGCAGTAGGCTGTTTTAAAACCCAAACAAAGCTCACCGAATGTGCATTAATAACATTGGAAAATGTGGATATGAATGTTCATGAGAAATTAAGCGATGTTTTGGAGATTCAGTGACTGTTAGGCAAGTAAATTTGTTTTTGTAGAAGGTTCCTTATAAGTGTGGGTATTTCTAAGATGACCTTCTGCGAGAGCGTGAGTCAGTTTATGTAATGTGTTTCTACTGCCTTTATTGCATAATCATTGTTTTTTGCAGGTAAAAAAAAAAAAAGGGGGTGGGGGAGGGGGGCAGATTCAATATGAGCCTACAAATCCATTTACCTTTCCAGGTACAAAAACATAATACAAAAGCATGGATTGTTAAATTGCGTTCCTGTGTTTCTGAACACTTGTCATTGGCTCTAGCTGTTAATATAAATGTTTGCAGAATGAACACACTACAACACTATTAGTAAGAATTCACCCATATGCAGACAAAAAGGATGATGTTTCTTTTGGAATGACCTTTCCTATGCATAAATTCCTTGAAAACCTTACATAGTAAAAAGCAATATGCTAAAAGCATAATTAACTGTTGCTTCCTATCATTAAAGACAGAGTCAGCAGAAGGGTAGCGTAGTCAATACCCTTTTGACATGTCATTACTTTGGTTCCCCTGAAACCTGTTTAGTTTATAATAGTTTATTCTCTGTTCACCATTCCCACAGTGGTGACCTCTGCTTAGTAATAAAGTTCTGTAGGAATGTAGATAGAATAATTTTATTAATATTACATTTGGCAGAGTCTGCGATTGGTAAAAGTTTTTTCTATAACAGGGTTATAGAAAACAAGGGTTTCTATAACCCTTGTGTGTTGCAGGAATCCAGAACACTGTGTGCATTCTCTGGCTTTCTACCCTTTGTCTCAGTCAAATCCCAGCTTCTGGGTCACTGTTCCAATAAAGAAAAGTAAAGAAAACATTTGAATTGAAGCTGAGGGCATTTGGGCACCAGTTTTTTGGTGGTAATTAAACGTGACAGAACATGGCTCTTTCTGTCCCTTCCTCATCCGCCACCTACTTTGCAAGACTATATGGGAGAGCAGATTTTATTCTTAGTCCAGAAGTGCTCCTCTGGTGTTCATAGCAGTTTGTGTAGGAACAGAAGCCAGTCTTTTCGCACATATGTGTTTTCAGGAGAGAAGCATGTTTTCTCATGTGATAGGTGATCTGATAGATATAACGTGTGAGACCTTTTGTCCACAAATAAAAAACGTTGTACATTGATTCACTTATATTTGGAGAGTTTGGGGTGACTCTGGGAAAAGGTGCCAATTTGTAACTGTCAAGGTGGAAGAACAGAATACCAGATAAGCACTACTTCTGCATCAATGCATTTTTATTTTTATTTTTTTACTATTAAATGACCACAGAAATTTCCCAGATAGAAAGTCATTCTAGTTCCACACAAACTGAGCTTTTTTAACATTTTCACTTGCTTTAGAAACACCCAATAGCTGCAGCTTTTGTGTTTATGTGTATTCAACTCATAGCTGACAACACAATAGTTTTTTTAAAAAAAAGGAAACTCCCTATGCTGTAAGTCTATCGTTGTTGAACCGGGACTTTATTGTGTACTTGCTGAATATTAAAAGTATTTTCTTCAAAACCCAACATGATTTGTGGGGGAGGTGGGAAGTGTTAACTTAAACAGACTTAATTTTCATATACTTATGTTTATAACTGATGCAATCAAACCTATGTGGCGGTTCACTGTCTCTGTGGTTATTCAAGAACACAGACAAGCAGACTTAAAGAAGCTTCTTATGACTATATGGGAGATATGTAAAAGGAAAACCTTCAAATTATATGTTTTGTTTGCTAAAGGTCCCTTACGTAAACTTTGAAAGCAGAACTGCCTCTCTGCTGCAAGTTTGTCTATCTTAAACTTTAGATTTTATTACACTTGGATATACCAAAACAGAAAGAATGTGTTTTGTTGCTGTTGTTGTTGTTGTTGTTGTTGTTGTTGTTGTTTTCTGTTGTTGCTGTTTTACCTGCTACTTCTGTTGATTTTTATTTCTTTTTTCTCACATGTCCTCCGATTGCTCCACCTTATTACTTCACCCTAATAATCCTGAAAATATGTTTTTGAGTATTATCTTGAGTGGCAAGGGCTGCTTGATGCTTTCTTGTGAAATAAATGCTCATCAGCATCCAGATGCCTTAGCCATAGGCAATAGTCTCATGATAGAATTAGGCAGATACCCGTAAGTAGAGAAAAACTTAATGAGACAAAGAAGAGAGAATATAATGCTAGTACGCAATAACAGCAAAAATTTAATCGGTACTGGTATTTCTCAGAAGATATATTGGGAGGTGGAGGTGGGAGGAAGGGAAAAAGTGGAAACAGTTTATACGTATATATAGAGAGATAGATTTAATAAGGTGTTTGTTCCTTGCTTTCCAAGATATTTTCTCTAGATTTTTCAATTATTTTTCTTTCTATTATTTTTTCCTAAAGTCCACAACCATGTCCTATCTTAGCAGTAAAGCTTTAAACCAATTCCTAATTTCCTGTGCTTTGGAAAAAGATAAATAGAATTATTTTAGGCAAAAAATAAAATTCCAACTTGTGGTTTCAATTTTTAATCACCAGAAAGTCTAATCAATTTATATATCTATTTATTTATCTATTTGAATTATGCTGATTTAGTTTGAGCAGTTATTTTAATTAAATAGTGTTTTGAGCAATAGAAACTAATTTGCCATCACCAAGATTATTGTTAGTTTGGAATATGGGGTATCATTTAAGACTATTTAGTTGTTATAATTCAGTCTGAACTGTAACTATGGTGCTGCAAAACTTCTCTGGGGGTAAAGAGTTAGTTTTATTGGCATGTTCATGTTCAGAAGAAAAGAATGCAGTTGTGTAAAAAATGTGTAGTGTGTGCAAATGAAGAGGAGAAGGAAAAAAATAAAGACTCCATCTGTAAGGTTTCCCTGACCAAATGGACTAAAAAAACCCATGCCTGTCAGATGATAAACAGACAAATATTTTTGAAATTATTCATTGACTCTTTTTTTTAGCACTTTTTGCATGTACATATAATTGTTTGAAATTTGCCAAGAAAATGATTTTTCATTCCCCTTTCTCTGACTTTATTGTATAAATTTGCCCTCAAAGTTAATTTATTTCATGTCTGCATTTATGAAGGTTATTTAGGTATAGGAAAATGTGATGCTTAGGGAGCTAATTTAGTAATTTGATCAGATGAGATGACCAGCATGTTTCTCACATATTGCAAATAGCAGGTCATTATGTGGTATCATTGGGAAGATCATTAGCACTAAAACCATCTGGACAATGTTTAGCTGCATTAAAAATGACCGACAAGGTCATGGGACATTCAAAGAGAGAGAAAAATCTTTGTAAGCCTCAGTTTTAAGATACAGGACTGATGCCATCTGAATTGATCCATACTGTACAATTTTGACTAACTAGAGGATTCAGTGGAAGACAATGACTTATGAAGAAAGATGCTCTAATGTGCAAGTCAGTATTATTTTTAATCAAGAATGGAATAGCTTATCTCCTACTTATATACTATGAATAGTGATGGCATTCAAAAAGAGCAGAAAGACCCCTAAACAAGTTCCATGCTAGAGGCCAGAGGCAGGTGCATCTGTACCACATATCTCTCCTGTAAGATGAGACCAGGATGAACCAAACTGTTAGCTGCAACTGCCTATGGGGGTCTGAGCAAATGCAGGGCTGGCAGTTTTACGGTATAGCTGAGGGGCTAAGTATTGGTTGCTTTCTAGTAACCTTATTAAAATCTCTTTATGGTATTGATCTTATTCTGGATGTGTGCATAAGGCATGGGACAGCTGTTAATGACATCTCAGAGAAAGGCCAGAAGCTTCAAGGAGCTGCTAACAGAGAAGATTTGAGGACTTTAGTACAGGCAAACCTCCCTGAATTATGGATTTGCTGCAGTGCAAAGACTGACTTCAGATGTGGGCTGAAGCATAGGACTGCAAATGGTCTGAACAATTGCTGCTTGAGCATTTGGCAGGCCAGCAACAGCTGGTATTAGGAAGGGTTGGGACTATGATAACTCAAGATTGTATTCCAGACGTACAGTGTAAAGCAACTGCAATCAAAGTGAACATTAGCGTTGTTCTCACAAGAATGGAAAGAGGGTGCGGAAGAAGGTCAAGATTACAGGGTCAACAAGGAAACTGAAGAGATCAATATTCTTCCCTTAGAGGAGGAGATCTAGAGTGTTGGTATAAGTTTGATTAAGAACAGCAAGAATCAATAATTTAAAGTAGATCTTAGCAAGAAGAAAGGAAAAATATAAATAAAAATTTATCAGACTTTTACTGTCTTTTTCACACACAAAGGATTGCTTTGTGTCTGAAGAACTTCCAAATCAAAGAAACTACAGTACACCTACTAGTCCACAAAGATGTTCACGAAAGAGAGGGGCCAGCTATGGCACCTTCACTAACACTGAAATCCTTAGTCTCTGGTATCTACAAAATGGAGGGCACAGTAGCTTACTATCACTGTTCCAGGTGACAATGGCCTATTGTTCTAAATGCAGGATGTCCAGGAAAGCTCTCTCTGATCTTATTTGACTAGTAGTTTCCTATCAAAGGAATCAACTATGGCAAATACTGCAAGTGGTGGTTATCTGTGCCATATGCTCTACCTGTAAACTTGACTTAACAGGTCAGGACCAATAGAAAGTAATCTTTAGCTCCACAGTTCTTAGTGAGTCCACCAGTAAGATACATTTGTTTCATGGTGGAATGAATCTGACTCATCTTTATTTCTGTTGCCTCACACATTTCAAATTCATTTTATTTTATACAGTGTTCACTCACATATCCTACCATATTTAATTAATAATTAATTTACAATCATGAATAGTCAGTAAGTAGGTTATGCAAGAAAATTATTGACTGGGTTTTCTGGTCTGCAGAGTGGCCTTAAACTAACAGAAAACAGTGCAGAGAAAGTACCATCAACAAAGGGGAAATATTTGAAGGCAGAAGACTGTTCCTTTGATTCTAGCATAAGGAAAAGGTTCATTGGACAACTGGTAGAATAAGCCAGGTGACAGGAATTAGGTGAACTTCAGGAAAGAAAATTCAGTATGTTTAGTGACATCTATTCTACCCTAAAGATAAGCAAAGATTGATATCTCTCTTCCCTGAGACAGTCTACTATCCTTTTTTCTTATGAACGAACAAAAAAACTTATTCAGAAGACATAGCTAAATTACTTTAGTGCAGCAGCCTATATATTTTCTCTTCCATAGAAATGATATAAACATGATTCTTGTTAGTTTCTTTACGTTAAAAGTTTCTAACGTACAGTGGAAGATACTGTTCAAATGATGAAGTAGTAGTTTGCTTTAGTATGATAACTCTAAAGGTACTTCTTTTTCTTAATCCTTTTTATTATTATTATTATTATTTTCTGCATGTTTTCAAGAGTTAGTGCCTAAAGTCATCTGTTTTTTTTTTTTAACCTGTGAAAATTACTGGGCCCTCATTTACCCAGTAGTCTTGTGGGGTTCCTGTTATTGTATGTAATGGAGGGACTGACCCATGTGGAGCTTGAAGTTGGAGATGGCACAGTTACGAGCCTCTGGGTAAAGTTTGAGGGTCAAACAAATGAAGTGTATGTCATTGTGGAAGTCTACTATAGGCCACCCAGGCAAGATGACACCAATTAATTATTCTTAAAGAACTGAGATATACCTCTAGATCATCTGCCTTTGTCCTTATGGGTGACTTCTACTTGCCAGACATAAAATGGGAATGCCACACAGATGATACAAACAGATCCAGGAGATTCTTAAAACACCTTAATAATAACTTGGTACAAGTACTAAGGGAACTGACTAAGAAAGGTGCCCTCCTAGATTTGTTGCTCATGAACAGAGAGGGTCTTTTGGGTGAAATGGCAATTGGTGGCTGTCCTGGGCATAGTGGCCATAAGGTAGTTGGGTTTAAAATCTTTCATGATAGGAGGAAAAGTACTACTAGAACTTCAACTCTGGATCTGGAAAGAGCAGATTTCAGACTGCTTAGGGAACTACTTAGTAAGGACCCCTAGGAAACTTCTTTTCGAGGCATTGGAGTCCACCAATGCTGGTCACTTTTTAAATACCACCTCTTAAGAAAACAGGAGCAGGCAATTCCAAAATGTTGGAAGTCAAATAGTGGGGCAGAAGGTTGGCTTGGCTGATCAGGGATCTTCTTCTAGAGCTTAGGTGGAAAAAGAAAGTGTGTGGTTGTGGGAAGTGAAGTTGGGTGACACTGAAAGGATTATGGAGATGCTGTTCGCCATTGTAGGGAGAAAATTTTGCAGCCAAGATCAACAAGAGTTGAAACTAGCCAGTACTGTGGGCAGCAATAAAAAGTTTTGTTTTTGTTGTTGTTGTTGTGGTTTTTTGTTTGTTTGTTTTAAATAGGCAACAAATATGTAACAGCAAAAGGAGGGCCAAAGAAAACATTGGTCCATTACCTGATGAGGACAATCACCTCACAAACAAGGACACAGACAAAGCAGAGACATTTACAGAATGACCAAGGTTGGAAGGGGCCTCTGAAGATCATCTAGTCCAATAGTCCAGTTTAATACTTTCTTTGTCCCTGTCTTTAACACTGATGATGGGCCCTAGGATCACAGGTGCCCTGAGTTGGAGGACTGTGTCTGTGGGAATGATAAACTCCCAGCCAACCCCAAACAAGTGGGATTTGCTGCTCCAGCTGGATGCATATAAATCTATGGGGCCTGATGGGAATCATCCCAGGATATTCAGGGAGTTGACTGATGTTAATTATTGATGGAAGACCTCTGTCAATTATTTTTAATGGTCTTGGGAATCTGGAGGTGTTTCAGTTGACTGGAAGCTGGCAAACATTGTTCTGATTTTCAAGACAGGCAAGAAAGAAGCCCCTGTCAGTCTCACTTCAGTGTGTGGTAAAATTATTAAAAACACTTGAAAGGAAATGTAGTCACTGGTCATAGCCAAAACAGGTACGAGGGGAAGGTCCTGTTCGATAAATTAAGTTTCCTTTTATGACAAGGTTGCCCACTTACTTGACCAAGAAAATCCAGCTGATGTAATCTTTTTGGTTTTCAGCAAAGATTTTGATACTATTTCTCACAGTATCCTTCTGGACAAAATGTCCAGCATAGGGCTAGACAAGTACATGATATGATAGGTCAAAAACTGGCTGGTGGGCCAGGCTCAAAGGGTAAATGGAGTTGCTTCAGACTGGTGGCCAGTCACTAGTGGGGTTCCCCAGGGCTCCATTTTAGGACCACTTCTCTTAAATGTTTTTGCAAATGTCTTGGACGTAGGTCTTGAAGGTATACTAAATGAGTTTGCAGATGACACTAAATTGGGAAGAGTTGTTGTCTCTCTTGAGGGCAGAGAGGTCTTGAAGAGAGATCTTGACAGACTAGAGGAATGGGGAATCAACAACATGATGAAGTTTAACAAGAGCATGTGCCAAATTCTACACCTGGGATGAGGCAGCCCTAGATATACATACAGACTGGGAGATGAGAGGTTAGAGTGCAGACTCACAGAACAGAATCTGGAGATTTTTGTTGACAGTAAGTTAAACATGAGTCAACAGTGTGCACTGGAAGCCAAAAGGGCCAACTGTGTCCTGGGGTGCATCAAGAACAGCATTGTTAGCTGGTCAAGGGAAAGGATTGTCTTGCTCTGCTCTGGGCTGGTGTGGCTTCACCTTGAGTTCTGGGTGCAGTTTTGGGCACCATGATATAAGAAGGACATAAACCTATTTGAGTGTGTCCAAAGGAGGGCCTCAAAGATGGCAAATTATTTTATTTTATTTTATTTTATTTTATTTTATTTTATTTTATTTTATTTTATTTTATTTTATTTTATTTTATTTTATTTTATTTTATTTTATTTTATTTTATTTTATTTTATAAATAAACAGTACTGCCTTTCTGCAGAAAAAGTGAATTTACTCCAGTTGTCTCCTAAATTTCCAAACTGCTTCACTTCTGTTGAAAACTATTTTTGATTATTGTATTCTTGCAGCCTGGTCCATTTCAAAATCTGATTGTCTCAGTGTCACATGTGTTTCTTAAGAACTCCAGGACAAAGTTCTTCACAGAATCACAGAATTGTTGAGGTTGGAAGGGACCTCTGGAGGTCACCTTGTCCAACCATCCTGCTCAAGCAGGGACACCTAGGACAGGTTGCCCAGGATCATGTCCAGGCAACTTTTGAAGATTTCCCGGGCGGACTCCACAACTTTTCTGGGCAACCTATTCCAGTGCTCTGTCTCCTGCATAGTAAAGCGCTTCCTGGTGTTTAGACAGAATCTCTTGTGTTCCAGTTTGTGCACGTTGCCCCTTGTCCTGGCTCAGGGCACCATTGAAACAAACTCTGTTTTATTAAGATTAACCCTTCCTATGCAAGGAAATATGAAGGTTACATTCTATGTAGTCTGTCCTCTGTTTGATACATTTCACATTCCTATGATGTTGAATTCAAAGTGTTCTCTTTAAGTGAAACACTTGTTCTACAAATCACAGGCGAGGAGATTCTGTGTGATGAATACCCCTATATATGTTCATAAAAATTCTGAGACTTTGTGATTTCTTGTTTGCTGCCTATATTGCTGCCTATGAGACTATGAATGACAAGGTGAATTTCTTTTGTTTTCTGAGTTACATTCAACAGTTTTCTGAAGTCTTAATGAAATTTGGTTAATCAGCTTCATCCAATCAATCCAAACCATTTAGTACTCTCTGACTAGGACAGCTATATCACATACATTGACATTGGAGAAGGCTGAGTATACTGAGATGTTCCTTTTCTTAGGTCCCAAACTAGAGAGAAACATCAAAGAAAAGGTTAATTAATTGACTGTGACTCTAAAGCTTGTATACTCCAGCAAGTCTGTTTAGGAATAATAGTTTTCTCAACAAAATGGAACAAATAACTTCTTTACTTTATCTCCATGTAGTGCTTTATATTCTGAACACACAATTCATTGAAATTGGCACTTTTTTTTTTCCCAAAAAACAAACAACAAGCATACAACAACAAAACAACAACAACTAAAAATACGAACTGTGTTCTAAAATTTGGATTTTCCTGGCCACTTTTTTTTTTTTTCCTTTACTTTGGCTCAAGTGTAAGGAATAACTGAAACTCTTTGAAATGACCTTTTCCATTCCTGAGTCTATTCCTGAATGGGATAACTGTTTATGTATAGAACAAGACGAAATGTTTCTTAGGTTATCTGCTTGTACTCTTTCTTTTTAATCAAATCCTTACAGGAAAACTTGTTGTCACTACTTTCATACAATATAAAAGTATGAACTGTCAGGTACTCTGATCAAAAATACCTTCAGAGAATAATTAAGTCTCTTATGTTTATGGACCACAAGACAACCAGATCATTTATTAATTATTATTCTGAATATCTTTTAAATAAAAGGATATAAAGCTAGCCATTGCTTTTTGTTGTTTTGTTTCCCTTTGTTTTCACTAAAATGCATATGTGTGCATATATGTAAACACTGTGACAAGGAAAAGTAAATTTTATTTACTCTGATAATTAAGATAGTTTACATGAAAGCAACTGCATTAAATCTTGAATCAGGAACATTAAACCAGGAAGAAAAACTTCAAACAATATTTTAATAAGTCTGTTAATAGACCATTACTAGGACATGCATTTGAGAGAACTTTTTAGATGACTTGGCAATATGCTATTGATTTGATGTATTTGGTTTACAAAGAAAGACAAACACATGATAAAGATATGTAGAACACTGATGCTCACAAAATTATTTGAATTTTAGATACTTTTGGAAGATATTACTTTTTTTTTCAGAAAATAAGCATTGAAATTAGCCAGGCAGTAGGAGGTTATTGTATTATAAGTAAATTCATGGATGAATGTAATGGTGTTCTTTAAACAGCTACACTTTTAGAAAGAGAAGTCTTATACAGGAAAAATTTGTGAGTTTAATGTGTGACAGTAAATTTTTGTGTACAAGGGGTAGAATTTAGATTATGCATTCTACCTTAATTGTACTGATTGTTGATGTCCAGTGCCTCAGTGTTCATCTTTAATATATAAGAATGAACAGAATCACAGAATCATCTAGGTTGGAAGAGACCTCCAAGATCACCTAGTCCAACCTCTGACCTAACACTAATAAGTTTCACTAAACCATATCACTAAGCTCTACATCTAAATGTCTTTTAAAGACCTCTAGGGATGTTGACTCAACCACTTCCCTGGGCAGCCTATTCCAATGCCTAACAACCCTTTCAGTAAAGAAGTTCTTCCTAATATCCAACCTAAACCTCCCCTGGTGCAACTTTAGCCCATTGCCCCTCTTTCTTTCCTCTAGCAGAGGACATCAAGAAAGACATATATGGTAGTGCTCCACATTGCTTCTGCTGGAGGGCATCTAGATGGTGAACTTTTGTGTGCTTGTATCACAATGAAACTGCAATTTAATTGTTTCTGTACAATCAAGTTAATTTTCAGTCTGTGTTATTTTATGGCCTGCTAATAAGCTCAACAAAGACTGTTCAAACACCATGTGATCTAAACTGTAAAGCAAAATGATTTCTAGTCTACACAGGTGGCTAGTTTTGCTACCCTCTCACATCTATACTGTGGTAGCCATGTGACTTTGTTTTGAAGAAGAAGGTTGTCTGTGTGGAAAAGCATAAAAACTGTATCATCTGAAAAGAGTTCCTACATTAGTAGGAATAATATCATGGGATGATTATTTTTCAAAATTAGTATTTTCTTTTAATATTGCCTACTGTTTCTATGAATAATGCCAGCTTCATAAAGTTTGCAAGTGTGAATTCAACAGTAAACTCTGGGAAATTTTGTATTGAGTAAGCTCACTTTTTTCTTTTTCTTTTTCTTTTTCTTTTTCTTTTTCTTTTTCTTTTTCTTTTTCTTTTTCTTTTTCTTTTTCTTTTTCTTTTTCTTTTTCTTTTTCTTTTTCCTTTTCTTTTTCTTTTTTCTTTTTCTTCTTTTTCTTTTTCTTTTTCTTTTTCTTTTTCTTTTTCTTTTTCTTTTTCTTTTTATTTTTCTTTTTCTTTTTCTTTTTCTTTTTCTTTTTCTTTTTATTTTTTTTTTCTTTTTCAAGAGCTCTGAATTAGAGGAGGTTAGGTGATGTAATGAATTAGCACATTTTTTATTTTTCTTTCTTAGGAAATAAGCCTTAGGTTCACCCCCCACACATAAATACTCTTATTTAGGCTGAACTCGTAAACTGGTAAGTGTTTATGAGTGTGACACATTAACACATATAACCCTTTTTTCGCAAAGTTTTCTCTTAAATATATGAGGGGGGTGAGGAGAGCAAATCAACAGCAGTTTATAGCCACACACAAATAATAATAATAATAGACTACGAGATTAATACAAGCTGTCTTGTCTTTCTGTCTCAGCAGATATAAAATAAATTTATGATCCCTATATGTAACATCAATAAAAATCACATAGAAAAAAAAAAAAAAAAGAAAAAAAAAAGAAAAAAGGAAGCCTGTGAGAATCCTCATGCTTTCCAGAGTTTCTACCTTAGTTTCTACCTTAGTGTCCAATGAGTGTCAGATATTTGAAGTTCACCAGTGATCTCATGTTTCACCACTTTGGCAGCATGTCTGTAAGGCACTGGACAGAATTGTGTGTATATACCTGAGGTAGCATTAAACAAGACACCCTGTGGGGCTTTAACTCACGGTTTCAATTTTCATTTAAACTATAAACAGTTAACAACGAGCGAATTTAGGAAGCTGTTGGCTATCGACTAATATGGCTACTAGCTGAAAACTGTGTGTGTGGCCTCCATATACACCGGTGTGGCATCCACACACTGACATTGCTGAACTGTCCAGCTATCTGAACACATACCAACCCTACTGCAGTGGTACCTCAGGTAAGGAATTACCTGACAAAGGAGGTGAAAGATAAAGTTCATCATAAAAAAAAAAAAAAAATCGCTACCACAACAACAAAAATTCTGAAAGATATTGAAAACTTCTCCCAAAATCAACATTAAAAGACCAGGGAACAACAACAACAAATGTCCCTCTGAATGCCCTCACATATTGGTTATCTACATGTAGATGTATAACATCTACATTCTTGTATTTGTTAAGTGTTGCAGCCAAGCAAGGACTCCTTCTTAGGCCTCATCTGTCTCTATTTTGAGTGGATTCATCTCATAAAAGAAAGAATCCTGTCAGGAAGCAATGAAAGCTAGCTGCTCCCTAAGACCAGGTAAGTCAGGAGATGGGTGCTGGTAACTTGATTCATCAATACCCCCAGACACAGCAAGCAATAAGCCAGATCCAGTGGTAAACGAGGAATCCGGTCAAGATTGAAAGGAGACAAAGCCAAAGGTGAGGCTAGGGGCAATCTATAGAATACATGAAAGGGGACCATCCAAGAAGAAAAGCTACCTGAAGCATAGGTCTAAAGACTGTCCAGGGTAAGAGACAGAACTGTAGACAGGCACTCCTACAGTATAATTCAGACAAGGACGGAAAACCCAGCCCTGAACTTAAATTAAGTCTATGAAATTTTGGGTATGGTCCCAAGGAGAGGCTGGTCAGGGACATAAAAACCTTTTGGTGCCCTCAAGGCCCTGACAGATCCTTTCTGTTGTAAAAACAAATCCAACTAATAAATAACATAGATGCTAATTAATCTGAACTTAAAAAGTCTTTATATTGTGTCTAAACATTTAATGATTTCATTTCATACCTTAGAGCATTTCTATTAGTCCTAGCTCCTGATTAAAAATCATGCCTCCCAGATAGCATAGATTTGCAATGTTAATGCGGTTTTTCATCCCATTTTTCTCTGAGAACTCTAAATGCTTGGATTTTTTTTTTTTTTTGGCGGGGGGCAGGTTTACGCAGAAGGGATGATCAATGCCTCTCATTCTCAATATTTTGCTTACTATTAAATTAATATCTCATAGTAAAACTTCTATCAGAGCTGTGTAATGCCTTAAACTCTCTTCGCAACTTTTGCCGTTTTCCTTAAAATAATTGCAAATGGACAATCGGTGAAAAAAATATACCTTGTTATTCACAGAAATTGTAGAGTAGCATTTGGTGTCTTTTTTAATGGCAAAAGCTTTGAAATTTAACTGTTATATTTAATACAGTTAACATTTTGACTTTCCTACCAGTGAAAAGCAATTCTCAATAAATTTCCAGGTTTAGCTTAGAGAAGTACCATGAATTTTAGTGTTTGCCTGATACTTTTGGTAGTTAAATATGTTATGGATAGCAGGACTGTATAGTTGAGTAGTATAAAATGGGACATTCACATACCACTGTGTCATTCCCTCAAGTTAGATCTTGACAGCGAAACTTATCTGTGTTGAAAGGGGTATGATTTTCAAAATAGTTAGCACTATGAGCTTCTTAATCATATACCTGAAATTTCCAGGTTCTGAATACGGTGTTAGGGACCTTGTGTTGAAAAAGTTAGATTGCCCAAATACCTGAAACTTCTTGTGACTGTGTATTGTTGCTTGTGTCCAATGCACAGCATAACTTGAAGGAATTTCCACTTGTTCTGCCAGTATAATTTTATTGCTTGTCTTAACTTCACTTAACTGTATTTCAGACTGTTGTGGTTTAACCTGGCAAGCAGCTAAGCGCACCACACAGCCACTTGTTCACTACCCCCTTGCCCCCTGCCCCCATTGGGATGGGGGAAGGAATAAATTAAAAAAAAAAAAAAAAAGTTAAAAAACTTGTGGGTTGAGGTAAAGTCAGTTTAATACGGCAGAAAAGGAAGGGAAACAATAATAATAATAACAACAAGAACAAGAACAACAACAACGGAATATAAACAAAGCAAGTGATGCACAATGCGAGTGCTCACCACTTGCTGGTCATGCTCAGCCAGACCTCAAGCAGCAGCCCTTCCCCTCTCCCTGCCCCACCCCATTTGGGACAATTCCCCCATTTTTATTGTTCAGCATGACACCACATGGTATGGAACATCCCTTTTGCCAGTCTTGTCCAGCTGTCCTGGTTCTGTTCCCTCCCAGCTCCTGGTGCACTCCTCGCTGGCAGGGCAGCACCAGAAGCTGAAAAGTCCTTGGCTCTGAGTAAACACTGTTCTGCAGCAACTAAAACATTGGTATGTTATCAGCATTATTTTAATCCTAAATCCAAAACACAGCTACCATATGAGCTACTAGGAATAAAATTATCCCAAACGTAACCAGGACACAGACAAAATGATTGCTCACTCACAGCTACTCCAATGTGGCTAAGTGACCCATGCCTTTTGTCAAAATCTTGTACAAGACACTTTCATTTTCTTATGATGTAAATATATAGATAATTCACAATGATAAATGTTAAATATTGTGATATTATTTGTTGTATTATAGTATCATTTTATTATATGCACTAGCTTACATATCTTTATATCACTAATGAGAAGAGTAGAAATTAATTGTGTACGGTGGACTGAAATTAATTATAGATTTGCATATACAACAGTGATCAGTTATCAACCATTTATTATTCTCAGACAGCTCAATAAAGTGAATGGATCTGATCAAGTTCAGTGCTAGGGGAAATTCAGAAGCCATTATATCTGTTAAAGGACTCATTTACTTTATGTGTAGGGATTGTTTGTAGCTGACTTACCCCTAAGGACACCCCTAAAAACTTACCCAGGAAGAGGTAAATGGTCAATTTTGCATCTTCCATCTTTGTTCTTCAGGTCAGTAGAATGGACGCTGGAGAGTGTTAAAGTCTGATTGCTTGATATATAAAAGTATGTAGAGGTCACCAGACTCCCAAGGGCAGCAAAACAGCCACAGCTTTGTCTTCATCAGGGGCCTGGGAGGCCAGGATTACTGATCCTGTTCCCAGAGAAATTGTGAAGGGGTGTGGAGACACTTGGGGAAAAAGCCGTCAACTAGAACTACCCCAGGTAGTTCTGTGCAAAAACCATAAGAACTGGACCCTGTGACACCCTTACCTACAGTAATTACGTATTTTTTGTAATTATGTATTTATGTTATGTAGAATAGTAGGTGGCCTTTGAAGTACAATTTCAGGGGACAGACAGTTCTCTGTTACAGTTGTTTCAAAATGAGTGAAAAAATCATATCTGTAACATGACATTGTTCTAGTTAGATTCTGGGGGCTGAAGCTGATTGGTTCATCCCAGTAAAGATCAGACAATATATATGTTTATATATATAAAGTAAGCAAGCTTTTTTATGAGCTATTTACATACATACTGAAACCAGGGTGATGACAAGGGTGCCAATGAGAGCGATGTTGTCCCCAAAGATACTTAGCCAGGTCGTGGGCGGCATCCTGTTGGTGCGGTAGGTATCAATGTCTTGCAGGCATGCCTGTGGAGGCAACGTTGACCTCAATTGATGTTCCTGCCCCACCAATGCAGAGCAACATGCTCTGTTTATAGGTTTTGCCCCTGCATGCTCCTGAACATGGGGCAGTGAACAATTGGTGGCCCTGGCCTCAGGGGAGCACTCGGCAATCCTTGATAGGCTGCTGTGATCATGCACAGCCGTGTGGCCAGCTTGTGCTGTGCTAATGGCAGCATTGTCTCATGCCGGATGACTTGTGGCCTGGTGCCATATCCCTCAACAAGCAAAATATATCATTGCAAGGTCAGAGTTTCAACTTGTTAGTCTTATAACAATGTCTGTTTCACATTAGACCAACCTAACAGTTTTTAGTCCTAACACAGGCATCTACAAATCTTTATAGTTACATTCAACACAAAGAATTACACTAAGGAACTGAGGCCAATTTTTAGAATCCAATGTTAAAATCCCCGTCTTTAATTGTTGACTTTCTCTAACTTTCTAACAAACTAGGTCAAAAGCTGGTTGTTTTGTTTTGGTTTTGTTTGTTTGTTTGTTTTTAAGGTGACAGACATACAGGGCCTTAACATTTCAGACAATGTGATCCTGTCTTATTTCCTTGCTGGCAAACTGCAAGCTGGACCAGACAGCAAGCAAGGGCCTGGGCCTGGGCCCAGGCTGGGGCATCAGGTGGGCAGGGGGCCTGGGCTGGCACTCTGGGGGCTGTGAGTGTGGGTGCCCATGGGTTGGGTGCGTGAGCACTGGTGCGTGCAGCCAGCCCTCAGCAGGAGCAGTGGGTGAGCAGGGGCCCACAGCAAGAGGCCAGGATGTGGGCAGGGGTTCTGGTTGGGCTGAGGAGCCGTGCTAGGGCTGGGGGAGGTGAAATTGGCACTGATTACAGTTGAGACAGCATGGTCTTGGGAAATAGGACATTTATCATGTGATAGTGTGAGAAAGTAAAAACAAAGATTATCAATTTATCACCAGAATTTTGAATTCCATTAGAAAGTGATCATGAGAACATCACTCAGAAGAAAAAAAAAAAAAAAAAAAAAAAAAACATAAAAAATGCTGTTTTGTTTGTTTATTTGTTTTTAGCTCAAGCCTTCCGACTTCTTTGGATTTACCATTTATGTGCTGGATAACACACACTTCTGAAATCATTGTGGACACATTTTACAATACAACCTCCTCAGTTAAAAAGAAACAAATTGAGAAAGGCAAATTTATTTGTCACATTCAATATATGCATTGCCACTGTAAGGGCTAGTATGTACACTATAAACACAGCCTGACATCTCTGACTTTTCATATGCAAGACCATTTTTTTACCCAAGATAACAAAAAAAGTTACCTACAGGAGTGCTATAATCAAGAATAGAAGAGATGCAAACTTCAAGAGAGCTTGCTGAGCTAAAAAATTAAATCTATTTGAAATCTAATATATTTCCTGAGCTACATTAGGTACTTCTTGGCATTTTATAATGCTTGCAATAATCGCTTAAGTAAGAGGGTATAAGTCTGCTTATTCCTGATAGGTTGTATGTGTTTATATGCACATGGTGGAAGTTTTGCACAGTTTAATTTTTGATTTTAAAGTATTTGAATTATTCTTGCTGTATAAGTTATTTAATGTTTTATTTTTAATGTTTTATTTTTAATGTTTTTGTTGATAATTTTTTCTTTAATCTGCCTAGGCAATGAGGCTGGTAGAGATCTGAGAAGGAATTTGTGTGACTGTATCTTATGTATTTTTCCTGTTGTTACAGGAGAAGTCTTAGTTCATATACCTGATTCCAGTGACTCTGGATCATGAGGAATTTTTTCTTGGTATCCAACAATGTTCAGAACATTTCTTTAGGAGATCCCTTACGCCTTACATGCTGTCTTGTTTTTCACAGTGTTTCAGCAAGAAACCACCACACAGAACCACAATTTACCTTACAAAGGTCAGCAGATGGACTGAGCATATATCTATAAAACTGCCCAACAGACCTTAGAAAAAATAACTAAATGATCCTGCAAGCTGTGAAATCTGTACTATGATATGTGTGTACCAACAAGCTATGATTAGCTTCACTGAAACATATGTGTAACTATTCCTACTTTTTAGTGCTTGGCATAGAAGTCTATGCAGCTTCCTCTTAATAGTTTTTAATTAAGTTTAATTTAATTCCTTCTCATGTCATCTGCAAAGACAGGACTCTGAATAACACAAACATTTCTGTGTAACTATTCCTTGATCTTTGTGAACATTTTTACGAACAAGAGGAGAGTTGATACACAGAACTCATGTTACACAAAGTTTACTTTTTATCATGCTTTCATGCATACAGTTTATTATATCTTTTCTCTTGCTTTCCTTCCCCTTCATACTCCCTTGCCACTCTTCAAATTTTATAGCTAGCTTTGATTCCAAAAATATTTTAGAGTTTAAACAGCAAGATTTTTTTAGATTGTCTACATGAGATATAAAGAAGAGAAAAAAAGAAAAATCCCCGCATTTTTCTGTCCTGTGGATTGAAGGGCTATCACATTCTTTTTCTCCCCATCTCTTGGAATTTAAGATGAGGGTGCATAATTTGTGGGTTGCTTGTATAGAGATTCTCTCCATGCCCCCCACTTAAAAAAAAAATAAAAAAAATCCTGTGTGAGTCTTCATTTTGTTTACATTCATTGTTGAGAGTAATTTGCTTTGGCATTTTGTTGCAAAGTGGTATTGACAGAGTGCTCCCTTTATCATGTTCATTCCTGCTTTACTATGGAGGCTGTGTCTGGAAGCTGTTTTTCCGGCACCCTGTTATGAGATATTGCTAACAATCAAAGCCATTAGAGGTAAAATTATTTTCTCTCAGCCATTATCCACATTCAGGGAGGTGACATTCTTTGTCTTAGAAAGCTGCCAGGCTTTTATAGTATGAATACCTCATTTTTAAAACTCATTTTCTGATCTTTGCTTATGAATATGAGTTGTTATTTTAACCATATATTTAAAAGCTACTTTAAATACTTTTTGAGAAAGAAAAATAACTTATGAATGGGTGCCCCACTTCCTTAGGAAAATTTACTACACCACAAAAAAAAAAAATCATATTAGAGTTTAATTTATGATGCTCTGTCAACTTCGTTATTAGTGTCCTGTTTCTCTGATCTTATACTGAAAGTAGTAACAGAGGGAAATGTTTGTGAGATTTTACAATATTTTTAACTATTATATGTAGGTGATTAGTATATCAAAAGCTGTTTTTTCCTCTTTCTACTTTTAATTTGAATTTGTCAGTGTTATCCAAAATTCCCTTTAGTTTTCTTTTTGGTATACTGCATTTCTGATGTTAGTGATCCAGAAGAAAGTAGAGTCAACATGTAAAGTGTACTTCATGAGAAAAAGTAAAGGTATGAAGAATAAGAATATTAATGACTCAGCATGCAGAATCTCATTTTAAAGCATGGATCTGAGATGCTTCACTGATAACTAGGCCAGTGTGCCATTTACAAATAAACAACATTTCACTTTTTTATTAGAGCTTTCAAAAACAAGTCTCATGTATTTCTCTCACTTTGGTAGCATTTTGCATAATATCAGTATCTTTCTAAGACTCTCCACCACTACAAAAATTGGATGATGATCTTTCTGGGCATCAATGTGATCTGTGTTAGCTCTCTGAATATCTTTAACCTGCTGACTATAGGAAGATTTTAATGCGTGCATTAAAAGGACCGTGGCCAACAGGTCAAGGGAGGTGATCCTCCCCCTCTACTCTGTCCTAGTCAGGCCTCGCCTGGAGTATTGTGTCCAGTTCTGGGCTCCCCGCTGAAGAAAAGACAGGGATCTTCTGGAAAGAGTCCAGTGGAGGGTCACAAAGTCTAGATAGGAGGAAAACAAAATCAAAGCATTCCTTCTCAGGTACCTGTAAAAAAGTAACAGACGATGTAAGTAAGTAACAGACCATGCTGCTCAGACAAAATGTCCAGAAATCCCAGATGAAACCGCCTCCAAGCGCAGCAAGAGCCAAAAGTCATCAGCCAAAAGTCTTGTGGAAGATTTCCAGCTGAAGTAAACGACTATCATCCCTGTAACTCTGCAGTTCTGGCTGAAGTTGTCATTTTCTCTCAACTCAGAGGAAAAGATGCAGAAAATTTTCTGCCCTGGAATATTCTGAATCTAGTAGGAGGGATAGCTTTTATGCAGTTTAAAGAAAGAGAGTGAGATAATGCAATGCAATGCTTTCTGATGTGTCTTTACCAGTGGAGAGAAAATGACTTAGTGTGAATCTCATCATGGCAACCCTCATTTCATTGTGTCCTGGCATTCATTTTCTACATTCATCTTGTATGCTAGATAATGGAATAGAAAAGTGCACTGCTGCTTATAAATACATATCAACATATATATTTTTTTCAGTATTCAATAAAGACAGATTACTTCGCTTTGCCCCTATTAACCATAACAAACTGATTTGTCAGTTTCTGAAACTCTTTTGTGACTTGGAAGCTAACATGCAATGAAATATCCTTGAAAGACATTTGATTGTGGTTGGACTGCTTTGTGGTAAACATTTGGCTCCTAAGGACCTTTTGATTCTGAGCTCTTCTCAGTGTTTTGTGGAAAGTCAGGTAATTGGGTTCACATGGAAAAGATTTGATAGGAGAGGCTGCAGGGGTGGTTTCTGTGAGCAGTGCCCAGCAGCTGCCCCATGTCAGCACAGAGCCAGCTCCAGATGGCTCCAAAGGGATCTGTTGCTGTCCAGAGCCGAGCCAGGGAGCAATGCTGGTTGGGTCTTTGTGATAGCAGACTTAAGGAAGGGGGGAAGAAAACACTGCTGTTCAACAGCAGCTGGGAGAGAGGAGCGAGAAAGCATGAGAGGAACAGCCCTGCAGAGCCCAAGGCCAGTGCAGAAGGAGAGTAGGAGGAGCTCCAGGCAGGCAGCAGCAGTTCCCCTGTGGCCTGTGCAGGGAGAGGCCCCTGGTGGAGCAGGCTGTCCCCCTGCAGCCCATGGGTCCCACATGGAGCAGATCTCCACGCTGCAGCCCGTGGAGGAGCCCCCGGTGGAGGAGGTGGATGTGGCCTGGAGGAGGCTGCGGCCCATGGAGAGCCCCTGCAGGAGCAGGCCCCGGGCTGGAGCTGCAGCCCGTGGAGAGGAGCCCATGCAGGAGTAGGGGGCCTGGGGGGAGCTGTATCCAAAGTGAGTTTGACATCCACTGATGTGTTTTTATCTGTGCACTGTTGAATTTTGATATCAAAGTCTCCACTTTCTCTGAATAATTTAAGCACATCTGACCCATCTGACCTGTAAAACTATATGAACTTATAGATCTAGTATCTAGCTGCATTAAGTCAATTAAATTATATCAGTTAAACTAGGGAGCTCCATGTACACACCCATAGCTAACAATAACCTTCCTGTTAGCAGTAAAACTCTTTTCTATCCTGTATGTAGATTCTATGACATGATAAAAGGGATTGCTTATTTTTATTTTACTATACTGTGTTCCCAGAAGGTTGCATTACTGTTCTTAGTGACATGCAGAAGTGGATTGTCTGTTGGAAGGACAGCAAAAAGATTGCTACATCGTCTGACTTTATAAAATTGACCTCTGAACTGTGCTTCCCAGACTGTCCAGCTGTTCTGACTCTTATGACCTGGTGTATTCTTATCTTACTCAGTTTTGCCAAGTTGATGAGAAATTCTTGTATCAGTGAGTTGAGAAGTACTAACCCTGCTGTATTTCTATCTGTTTTGGAAAGGCTAGTGAACTCCAAGGAATTTATCTGACTTAAACATGTTTCATTAAATTGGCTTTGATGGAGTCTGATGGAAAGTGATTTTTGAAAGCTAAGATTCATAGATGATGCAAACGGTAATTAGAAGTCATGATTTTGTGTCATTAATACGGACAGCTTAAATATGCCATATGAAAGCACCTGCTTTATCACATAATATATTCAGTAGAGGCATTCTTCTTTCACTAATCTGCACAGAACACACTCTTACATCCTGATTTTTGACGTTCCATTAAGTCTTTGTTTAACTTTACCCTTTTTCTTAAATTCAGCTCAAGATGTGAGGCAAACAAGTTAGATCAACAAAATATTGAAATGTTTAAAAAGCAACTGATTATTAATGAATACACATATGAATATGGAAAGCCATATGGTGGATCTGTATGAACTCCCTGTTCAGTAAGTGTCTTAAGTTCAACATTGTACTTTTCATTGCAGAATATTTTCCTTCCTTTCCACAGATGAATGCAGAAAATCAAAATATGCATATAAGAACACAAAAAGTACAGATACATTTAAAGGAACAAAATGTAAATTGTTTCCTGAAATTACTGCCTTTCAGGTTTCAAAAATGAAATAGCTATGTAAAAGTAAATATACACAAAATATGAGCTTCTCCTCTTCACATTCTTCCTCAAGTCATGCAAGAGTAATGATCTTTTTGGCAACATTAGACAAGTAACAAATCTTAGTTCCCAGCTGAGGACTTAAGGCACTTCATACCATATTGATAATAATTGGAAGGCTATAACAGCTTATAAACTATACTGAGAATGAGGTGACAAAGAGTTCTTATCACCACCCTTATAAAAATGCAGTTTGTACTCAGGTGTTAAAAATGTTTTTTATCTTCTTTTCTGTATTTATTATTTTGATAGTTCCACACAACTTTCCTCACACTAGTCATGCCAGTCATTGTTCAGTATGTGTGAAACAGCTGTTTGTGAGTAAATGTGTTAGGTATGCACTTGCAGTCTTGAATAGACTGTAACAAAGTGACTTGAAAACTGTGTTTTTGTGGCTCTGCCATGGAATTAAGAAAACTCTCTCTCTTATGTTATAAATGTTTTTCTGTGTATACTGTTAAAGCAAAATGTCTAGGTGCTCAATTTGTTTCACTGCATGAATGAAATTTATTTTAACACATGAAAGCTGTTACAGGGACAAATGCTTTTTTCATGGAAATTTTCTCACTGAGTAGGCTTCTTGCTTGAGTCATGTGAATGGGATTTCTCTGAGTCTCTGGGACAAGGATACAGGTGCTTAGTTATTATTGACAACATCACTTTCAATTAGCATAGTTTAAGAACTGCTGCTATTCTAAAATTTTGCATTTTGGATAGCTCAATAATTCAGTCTTTTGTGGTCTATGTGAGAAAGGTTGTTCCTTCTGATTTGCTATGAAAATGCTGAGCTAAAGGGAAAAACTAAAATGACCTGAATGTAATGATCTGAACACTTTCAAGTTTTCTGAAATACTACACATAAACAGTTCCAGGAAGTTAATTCAAAGTGTTATAAAAATAGAAGTCAGTTGTATATTTCTTACATGCTCTTTGGATCAATTTTATTATCATTTAGAAACAGATTGCTCAAGGATAGAATCATCTGTTCTCTTCATGCTACAATTCAGCATGAAATTGCACATTTATTTAAAAAAAATAAAATTAGAAGAAATCAATGAAAGCATTTAGTAAACTCTTTAAATATCTGATCACTTGCACAAGATAAATAATTAAATAAAACCCATGACATTATTTTATAAATACATGCATTTCAACAGGAAAATCAGCATGGAGACAAGTAAAAAGTGACAGACTGAATTAAAAAAAAAAAAGGTTATTCTTCCATATTTTGCTAATAATTCATGTGATTCCAAGGCCAGGTGTCTAACACCAGAGGGCATTACTCTGTTGAATGATGTTGTGTGCTGCTGGTTTACATTTCCTGATGTACTCACTGAAAGCTTTAAATTCATTAATGCCTGAGGCCTGACCCATAGTTGATAATGAGGTAAAAATTCCTAGCAGCTTTGAAGAGTTGTAACCACTGCCCGTTCATCCAAATATGAATATGTGAAAATTCTATACATCTAGAATATGGATTAATATTAATAAAATATAATAAATACTCAGGCTTCCAATTTTGAAAATGCTCATGGTTTGGACCTGTTTTTGCAGTAGCTTTGCTAAAGGAAATGTGAATGGTACTGTTTTGCTGATTCTTTTCTTTTGGTTGCTTGGTTTGTTTTGTTTGTTTTGCCCTAACTATAGAGGCACCTCAGAGTGAGAAGTAAATGAAGTAGGAAGAAGAGTGAAACCAGTGAAACTTTATTGTAGCAAAGTATGTTAAAGAAGGTCAAATTTATGTGGGTCTGAAAGAGAGTCCAAGAAAACTTTAATTGCTTTACTCATAGTGGCAAGCAGGCATTAAAGAGCATTTACCAATTTATGTCACTCTGATTCAGCAGTGGAGCTGTTGTTAAGATCTACTGTTTATGATGTAGATGTAATGATGGTGAAATATCAATATGGCAATGCAGGACAAAGTTAAGATTTTCTTACTGTATTTTCTTATTATTTCTTTTCGTATAATTTTCTTATTAATATGTATTAATATTTATAATTTTACCACGAAAATTGTCTCAATTGTGGCAATAATTTATTTATATATTTTAATTTGGAAAAGTTGCTGTTTTAGTCCTGGAAGTTGATGTTAATTTGGGGGTTTATTTCCACTTGATCTTTTGCTTCTATACCCCTGTACATAGTAGTATATCTCTCATAGCACACAATACTTAATTTTGGATACTGTAATTCAGGATTTTCAGATTCTAATGGCTTTGCAAGGAAAACAGAGTCCAGAAACACTTGAAATATAATTTTTATGAAGCATAGCATCACACGTTCCAAAATACATTATTCTGAGTAGTAGAAACATTTTTTTTTTCTGTTAAACTTCCCATAGGCTTTTTTTTTTTTGTACACAAAGGGAAAACAGGAACAACAACAAAAGTAAAAAACAAACAAAAAAAACTAGTAGGGTCTCTGGTGCATTGTCTTGGGTTATGGTTTACGTTGGATGGAGAAAGTGGGAATCACAAATCCATTTGTATGCATTGAAGACTTTTGGTCTTTATTCTAGTTTGTGCAAAGCATGCTGTTTTCCTGGCAAACTGATCAAGTTACACAGCAGTTAAGGACTGTAGGTGTCCAGCTCCCTTTCTCTTTCCCTCTTCATTTTTCATTTTATTCTGTAATTGTAAGTTTGTAAATGTGTAAATGCATTTAATTCTTGCCTCAGTACGGCAGCAGCCGCTTTCTCTTATTCTCTTTAACTGAAGTCTGTTTAACATTTAATAAATCTTGTTGGTAATGCCAGTGAAATAAACACTTAGATTTTTTGTTTTGTTTGTTTGATTGTTTATTTGTTTCCTTCCTGTGAATTTGCTTGGGAAATTTGATTACAGCCCTCTAAATGACGGTAAAGCTTTCTGTTGTACATTTTTTAACTGCAGCTTCTTACACAGCTTTAGCATCAGTGGCTGCTGAGTGGTCACTTCCAAATGATCAGGGCTATATCTGGGAATGGCTGTCATTTCCTAATGTTTCTTCCCTGTCCTAGGATTTATGCAATAAAATTCTACTTATGTTTAAAATCAGATGGATTCTGAACCTGAAATATGACTCCCCGGCTTCAGATGAAACAGTTCAACTTTGAAGGTTCAAAGAGGTTCAAAACCTGTCCTTGTAATTAATTCTCTGTTGAAGGATGATAACCCTGCTAGCCTAACAACATCCATAGAAAATTGCTGAGAGAAGTAGTGCAGGCACACAGAGATATTTGGCCCTGGTTCCTGAGCATTCTTTTGCTGTTTGATAGCTCCGTGTGCTCCCAACAATTTTATGCAGCGCGTGGTGCATCAGCCACCTTGACTCATGGGCAGGGATGGTTGGAAGAATTGCTAATTGCCTGGAGTATTTCAGTGATCAATGCTGGAAAATTGAGGCCTTTTGGAGAATCGCAATAAATGACTTGTGGCTAATCGGCTGCAAATTCAGTACAAAGGAGGCAACAGCAATCATTCTAGAATTTCCTTGTAAGTTGTATTTCCTTAAATTTCCTTAAGAAAATAAGACTTCAAGAAAGAAAATGTGAGATTTTTAGTCTCAAAATGATGTATTAATCCCAAGAAAGCTTTCCAGATAAGAAGTGTATTTTTCAGGTTTTAAAAACTTATACTGATTACTCTTTTTTTCAGTCTGGTTTTGAACTTATTTTTTCATTATAGAATGCTTCAACAAAAACAACCCTCTGTAAAATCAACTGAAACTGGAGTATGAATAAAATGTTCCATCCCTGTTTTCTATGAATTGTATATCCAATTACTGTATTCATAATTACTTCATGCTGTCAGATGACTTGTGTGATTATCTCCCTAATTCTGAATTTGGGAATAATATCCTAAAAAAATATCTGTAGTCTTAAACTGCTGTTGAATAACTATTACTGGTCATTTGATTAAAAGGCTCAAATTACTGTGGGAAACACTCTTAGATTTTAAGATTCTTGATGGGTAAAAGCCTAGTCAGGCTGTAATGCTAGATATTTTCTTCTGTGTCAATGATATAAAATACAGGAAAAAATATTTTGAAAGCTATCAGAAAATAGTCATCATGGAAAGAAATGGCCCCCTTGCACCAGGATTCATGCTGCATACTCTTCCTCTGAAATAAAAAGGTATGTAAGATTAAGCAATGAGCCAGATATTTAAAGCATTATTTTCCTGCTTTTTTAGCAATACTCTCTTCAACATTCAACACCAAATTTATTTTTACAGAGTCATATGATGAGTAACAACAAATAGATCTAGATGGAAAAACATTTTCCCCCAGCTTCTAGTTATTTTTATGAAATGGAAGTAAAAATAAGAATTAAACAACATTTTCCCTGCACATTGTTCTGTTCGTATTCTCTGTAACTTTTGATAAACAGATATTTCTCAGGATTAAAGTTTAAAATGCTTGAAAAGCAGCATGATTTCTGGAAATCCATTTTATTTTTTACCTTCCTGCACCTATGCATGCATTCTTTAGTTCCCTCATTAGATTTAGAACCCTTTCAATGAGATGACACATTTTGATGTTATAATGCAATCAAGGCAGCACAAAGAAATAAAATAAATAAATAAAAATCACTGAAATCCTTCTCTCTTCAAGGAAGTTTCACATGTTGTGTTTAAAATATTTTTAACAGACTATGTGATCAGAATTTCTCTAATACACCTGGATCTTTTATACATCTTTCCAGTTTTCCCAGCGTGTGATGAAGGCGTATATATGTATGCACATGGAGAAATAAAATACAGCATGATTATAGCTGTTTTTTGTTTGTTTTTGTTTTTAATTGGAAACATTTTTAGTTACCAGTGCTAATCAGGCCAGGTGCTTGATTTTCAACATTTTCTCTGCAGGGCTACCAAATATGGTGACATTACCTGCATGTTTCAGTATGCTGCCTCCTGCTTTATAAGTGGTTAATTCATCATTTCAGTATTGCATGAGCTCACTTCTGGCACAGTTTCAAGACATCTTATTATTATTTGATGTCTGTGATGGATTGGAGATGAGAATATTGCTGACCTAAGGGTTCAGTAGCTCTACCTATTGTAGTTGTCAGCTACAAAGCAGCTCTTAAGAAGGGCTATAAGGATAGTTGGAAAAGTGGGCCATTAAAAAGCTGTTCCATTATAATTATTCAGAAAGAAGAAATGTATAAAAATATATTTGATATGATAAAAAGTTATTTTCTTCTGAAATAAAGCTCACTGCATATTAAGCACCACTGACTCATTCAAAAAAAAAAAAAAATCATAAGAAAAGAGTCTGAACAGCCCAGGAATTACAACTAAGACAGAACTGATATAAAACCTGCCTATAAAAGAATATATGTGAAGTCACCTTTAAAGACACATGAGAAAATCTTAACTCCTTACTTAGCTCAAGGTATATGAATTTCCCTGTGAGCCCATAGGACAAATAACTCAGAATTGAATTTTATCAATGCAAAGAAAATATAAAGAAACATAAGCATAGGAGCATTTGGAAACTTAGACTTTTTTTTTTTTTTTTTTTTTTTTTAAGAGGGGGTTGTAATATTTTGTGTTAAAAGCAAAACAAGGATTTTTATGGGATTATATAATACCCTTCAACTTGAGAGGTTGTTGTGAAATTGAAATATTTATTTCAATCATAGAATCTCATAGAATGGCTTGGGTTGAAAGGCATCTTAAATATCATCTTGTTCCAACCCCCCTGACATCACCACCTTCCACAGTATCAGGTTGCTGGGCATCCTACAGCATGGATGTTGGGGTACTGGGAAAGTAGTACTTTATATTTTGTTACAGACATTGACCTTAAAAAACACCATGGTTTTTTTGGAGTGTTTTTAAAATTAGTGTAGCATGCACTGGAACATTGAACAAATGTTCTTCTGGTCACATGTTTAAAAATGAAACAAAACAAATACAGATCTGCATATTCCTGCATAGGCCTACAACATTTATACAGCACAGGCATTACATTTCACTTTACTTGAAAAAAAAAATTAAAAAAGTAAAAGTCGCAGACGAACTTTTAATTTTGTGTTGTATGTTCTAGTTTTACACAGTGAAATTGATAAAAAATTTTTTAATATCACTGCTGTCTTGAATACTAAGTTAAATGATAGCTAGTGAACGTAATATGTGAAATATTTTCATGTTATTTTTATCTTTGCTCAAGGCATTGGTTAGTGATATTTCTGCTGTCAAAACAGAGGCTGAACAGTTCTGCCTATCATTGCACTTTGGTAGCATGAGGAAAATACTATTGCCCATGAAAGCCATATGTTTAGTAATCCCTCAAAAAAATGTCATAATCATGTGTGTCAAGCACTCACTGACAAAGCTGGGCTAACAGGAGTATAAAATCATAGACTTGTTGAATGGCTTGTGTTGGAAGAGAGCTTTAAAGATCTAGTCCCAGCACCCCTTGCTACTCCCTTTCAACCTGTTCCAGTGCCTCACCATCCTCTTAGTAAATAATTTCTTCCTTATATCAAATCTAAACCTACCCTCTTTTGGTTTAAAGATGTTACCTCTTGTCCTACATTCCCTGGTAAAGTGTCCCTCCCTATCTCTCTTGTAGGCCCGTTTCGGTACTGGAAGGCAACTCTAATGTCTCACCAGAATCTTCTCTTCTCCAGGCTGGACAATCCCAAGTCTCTCAACATGTTTTCATAAAAGAGATGTTCCAGCACACTTTTCATTTTTGTGGCCCTCCTCTGGACTCACTTTAACAGATTCATGTCTCTCTTGCATTAGGGGCCTCAGGGCTGGATGCAGTACTCCAAGTGGGGCATTAAGAAAACAGAGTAGAGGGGGGAAATCACCTCACCTGGTATTTTAGCCACACTTGTTTTGATGTAGCCCAGGCTATGCTTGGCTTTCTGGACTACAAGTGCACATTGCTGGCTCATATCTAATTTTTAATCCACTGATACCCCAGCTCCTTCTCTGCAGGCTGCTCTCGATTCATTTGTCACCGTCTGTAGAGATTATAGAATCATAGAATTATAAAATCATAGAATGGCTTGGGTTGGAAGGGTTTAAAGATCCTCTAACTCCAACCCCCCTGCGTAGGCAGGGATGCCATCCACTAGATCATGTTGGCCAAGGCCCCATCCAGCCTGGCCCTGAACACCTACAGAGATGGGTCATCCACAACATCCCTTGGAAACCTGTTCCAGTGCCTTACTACCCTAACAGTGAAGAATTTCTTCCTAAAGCCTAATCTAAATCTAACCTCTTTTAGTTTAAGATCATTCACCCTTGTCCTATCACTATCTACCTGAGTAAATAGTCCTTCTCCATCCTTTTTATAAGACCTCTTTAAGTATTTAAAGGCCACGACGACGTCTCCCCAGAGCCTTCTCTTCTTCAGGCTGAACATCCCCAGCTCTCTCAGCCTTTCTTCATAGGAAAGGTGCTCCAGGCCTCTGATCATATCTGTGGTCCTCCTCTGGAATTGCTATAACAGGTTCACATTTTTCTTGTGCTGGAGGCTCCAGACCTGGGCACAGTACTCCAGGTGGGGCCTCACAAAGGCAGAGCAGAGGGGAACAATCACCTTCCTCAACCTGCTGGTCATGTCTTTTTTGATGCAGCCAGGACACAGTTGACCTTCTAGGCTGCAAGCATGCACTGCTGACTCATGTAGAGTTTTTTGCCCACCAGAACCCCCAAGTTTCTCTCCTCATGCTCTCCATGAATTCTTCTCCCAGTCTGTACTCCTGTCCAAGATTGCCCTGATCCAAGTGCAGCACCTTACACCTGGACTTGTTGAACCTCAATAAGTTCACATGGGCCCACTTCTTCAGCCTGTCCAGGTCCTTTTGAATGGCATCTCTTCCTTCTGTTGTATCAACTGCACCATTCAGCTTGATGTTATCTGCAAATCTGCTGAGGGTGCACTCAGTCCCATTGTCTATGTTGTTGATGAAAATATTGAAAATCACCAGTCCCGAGATGGACCCCGGAGGGACACCACTCACCACCAGCCTCCACCTGGACATAGAACCATTGACCACTACTCTCTGGCTGTGGCCATTGAGCCAATTCCTTATCCACCAGATGGTCCATCCTTCAAATCCATACCTTTCCAACTTAGAGATTAGGATGTCAGGTCAAAAGCCTTACAGATGTCCAAGTAGATGACAACAGTATGTCTTCCCCTGTCAACTGATGCAGTCACTCCATCACAGAAGGCCACCAGATTGGTCAGGCATGATTTGCCCTTGATTAAACCATGCTGGCTGTCCCGGATCACCTCCTTGTTCTGCAAGTGCCTTAACATTGCTTCCAAGAGGATTTGTTCCATGATCTTGCCAAACACGGAGCTGAGGCTCACCGGTCTGTAGTTCCCAAGATCTTCCTTTCTACCCTTTTTAAAAATGAGAGTGATGTTTCCCTTTTTCCAGTCACTAGGGACTTCACCTGACTGCCATGATTTTTCAAATATGATGGAGAGTGGCTTGTTGACTACATCAGCCAACTCCCTCAGGTCTGGGGCATGCATGTCATCAGGCCCCATAGACTTGCCCCAACCCAGATGCAGGACCTTGCACTTGGCCTTGCTGATCTTCATGAGATTTTCATGGGTCTACTTCTCAATCCTGTCAAGGTTCTTCCTCTCCTTCTAAAGTATGAACTGCACCATTCAGCTTGGTGACATCTGCAAAGCTGCTGAGGGTGCAGTCAATTCCACTGTCCACATCACCAATAAAGATATTAAATAGTACTAGTCCCAGTATGGACCCCTGTGGGACACCATTCATCATTAGTTTCCACTTGGACATTGAGCTGTTGACTTCAACCCTTTGGACGTGACCATCCAGCCAGTTCTTTACGTACAGAACAGTCCATCCATCAGGCCCATGTTCCTCTGATTTAAGGATGATAATGGTGTGTGAGACTGTATCAAAGGCTTTGCACAAATCAAGGCAGATGACATCACTTCAAATATATTCAAATTTTAAAGTCATATGGGGGAATGCTAAAACTTCTGAGATGCTTTTTTAATGTTTATAAGTAGCATTTCCTAAGTCAAGCTGTGTTTAAAGTCACCACTTCAGCAAGAAATATTTTTTTCCAGAAAATCTACTTGTTAATCTACTTATCTAAACTCTCTCTCTCTCTCTTTTTTTTTTTTTTTTTAGGTCTATTTTTATCAAAAATATATAATCCATTTACTTTTCCTATATCTAGCAAAAAAAAAAAAAAAGGCATACAGTCTTACAATATTTTGATGGATGTAAAGTCCAAAATAATAATAAAAACATAAAAACAAAAAAGAACATTGTTCTACATATGAACTTAGTCCTTAAGTTTTATCTAAACTCAGGTAAAGTGTCTAGCATTTCCCTTTTCTATGCCTCTGATCATGAGTTTATGCATACTGTTGTTAATACAGAAGAACATTAAGAACTGTAATGGGAAATTGAGACTAAGTCCAACCTGTGAACTTGTAATAGCCCTTCTATGTTAATCTATTGGCATTATTGAGACAAATGACTGTGGATATTTAAAGAAGTATAAGTATATTAAATCTTGCTTCTGTGAAGAAGTAGATGTGGAAGTGATTCAACTGATTGGTCATAAATCGTATGATGGTAGCATTAAAACTAAGGATTGATTTAGTTGGCATATAAATTCGTTAAAAACAAACTTATCCAAGAAATAGAAAAATCAATGGGAAACAAAATCTAAGGATAAGACAGGTCTGTTACTAATTCTAGCTGTACAAACAGACAGTTGCAGGTTTATATTTAATGCATTAGAGGGCTTCTTCCATATAGCCAGTACTTTGAAAATTCCTAAATAATATGAACTACTGTGATTTGTCAGAACACAAGAGGAAAGGTAGAGCTTTTAAAGATAGCTGTATCCCCTGTAGATAAATCTAATAATACTAGGAAAAGCCCAAGCATATTCAAAAAGTCTGCCAGACAACTGGAGCTTTAAATTTTGGTAATGTTGGCTAAAACATTTCCAAGTAGAAGAGAATTACTGATGCTCTCCTAGATTTTGTGTTGCTGCTATCATAGTTTATAAAGTCTGTAGAGACATTTTGAAACTAATTTTGACAAGAAATATCACCATAGTCCTGAAGAAACTTCCCAGTGAAAATTCCATAGAATTTTTCTGTCAGAAAGAAGTTTTGTGACAGGAAAAGAATAACAAACAAGGTATGTGTATATATAAAGATATGTGGGTATGTGCAATATAAAGATTGTTCTGGGCATTTGGGACACTTATTGACATAAAGTAGCTTAAACATAATATATTTCAATAATACAGGCATACAAATTCTAAGGGAATGTCAGAGAGGATGTAACTACTCAAAGTGAATGGCCCTGTTAGTCTTTCTTAAATCACATCATTTTTTAAAACAAACAAACAACAACAACAAAAAACAGTGCCCAAGGCAAGATTTTCCTCATCAATGTAAAAGAAATCTGAATTAAACTAGGAAACTTCAGTTGTTTCTAGTTTTTTTTTTTTTTTTTTTTTTTTTTTTTTTTTTTTTTGCTTTATGACCCAATATCGTAGTGGGTTAAGCCTAGCCAGAAGCTAAGTGGTTTGCTTGATGCCCTCTTGCTGGATGGGGAAGAGAAGCAGAAGGGAAAACTGAGAAAACACATGGGTTGAGATATAGTCAGTTTGATAAATGAAGCAAAGCTGAATGGTCAAGCTAAACAAAATAAAGTTTATTCACTATTTCCCATCAGCAGGCAGATGTTTAACCATTTCCCAACCAGAGTAGCAGCACACATATCATTTACTTGGAAAGATAACATCAACTTCAAAAGCCAAATACCATAATCATGAATGTCCCCATCCTCTACCTTCTACTTTCCCCTTCTACTTTTCTTCTAAAGATTTTATTGCTAATCATGACCTCATATGGTACAGAAAATCACAGAATCACACAGAATCACAGAATGTTAGGGATTGGAAGGGACCCTGAAAGATCATCCCCCTGCTGGAGCAGGAACACCTAAATGATGTCACACAGGAATGCATCCAGGTGGTTTTTGAATGTCTCCAGACAAGGAGACTCCACAACTGTATTCAAAATACAGATATCTGTATTTAAACTGGCCTAAAATAACATGAAGAGAAAAATAGAGGAAAGCTACTTCTCTTCAGTCTTTGTTGCAGCCAAAAATCAGCTCATCAGCTTCTCTCTACTTCAGCCAAATGTTTCCCTGCCTTTTATCCTCCACCCACTCAGCCACATGAAGAAACAGAGCTCCGTGACAAAGGCTCCAGAGTTAAGTGGGAGAGGCAGTTAGCTGTTCACATAATAGGATACACAGCAAATTGAAATGGTACCTAAGCTTATAATCCTGAGAAATAGCTGAACTAGGTTCCTCTGCATCCCCAGGAACTGGAACAAAAGGCAGGTGGGATCACAGACTCCCAAAGTTCACACCTTTCTCAGGGCAAACTGGGATCAGCTGTGTATAACAAGCATTTTACTACTTACATAGCACATCCTTTTGTTCAGTTGGGGTTAGCTGTACTGGTTGTATTTCTCCCAACTTCTTACACACCCCCAGACTCTGCACTCGGGATGATAGAGTGGAAAGAAAAGAAACCTCAGTGCTGTGCAAACAATGCTCAGCAATAGCCAAAGCACTTTCACTCCCATACCCACACTATTATAGGTTCTCTTCCCACTCTGCTCCCACTACTTTTTAACTAATTATTTTGGAATTAGCATTTTGAATGTGCCAATCTCTATCATATTTGAAAAATCCTGTCAGTCATCTGAAGTCCCTGGTGCCTGGAAAAAAAGAAACATCACTCCCATTTTTAAAAAGGGTAGAAAGGAAGACCCAGGGAACTACAGACCAGTGAGACTCAACTTTGTGCCTGGCAAGATCATGGACCAAATCCTCCTTGAAGCAATGTCAAGGTACATGCAAGACAAGAAGGTGATCTGAGACAGCGTGGCTTCACCAAAGGCAAGTCATGCCTGACAAATTTAATGTCCTTCTGTGATGGATTGACTGCATCAGTTGACAAGGGAAGGCCTACTGATGCAATCAACCTGGACTCTTCTGCAAGGTCTTTGGCAAAGTCCCATATGACATCCTGATCTCCAAATTGAAGAAATGTGCATTCGAACGATGGACCATTAGATGGAAAAGGAATTGGCCCAATGACCACAGACAGAGCATTGTGGTCAATGGTTCTGTGTCCAAAAAAATGCAAATAGGATTCTTCTGTGTCCTCTATATATCATGGGAAGCTGGTCGCTTAGGGTACAGAAATGTCTTTTGCTATAACGTAACCTTTAGACAGATGTATGTATTGTTCTCTCTTTCCAGTTTTCAACTTTTATCTGGTACAGCTTGATTTTTGGTGTGTGTTTGGTTGGTTGGTTTTTGTTTGTTTGTTTGTTTGCTTTTTTTTTATTTCCCCCTAACTTTAGCACCAGGAGCAGTCAACTGTCTTCTTTCTAAATTTGGTTGAACTTTTTCTGTTTACTCAAAGGATACTGATTACATGTATTATCATGTACTTCCTGGTGCAAATATATACATTCTAATCATAACAAAATAAAAAATAAAAAACTGCTGGAATATTTTCAAGAATCAACATCCTTCTCCAGAAGGAAAAATCAATTAATATTATTTGTTTTTTCCTTTGGTTTAGTGATAAAAATATTCTGTTAGATGTAATAACAGTGAATCCATGTTTTGCATTTAGGTTTAATACAAAAATGCATCTAGATTGGAAAAAAAAAATATATATATATATATAATCTCAAAATATGACTTTGATGTCATAATCTTAAAATATAACATTTGATGAGTTGCTATTTTCTTAATGCTTCCTGCTAATTTCTGGAGCACAATTTTTTTCTTTTTTTGTTTATGTAATATGATTCATCTTCCTAATATAGTTCTCCACTTTTGCTCATTACAAATATTTATTAGATGACTTGATTTATTCTCTTTAACTCTGGCTATCTCTGACTCACACATAGAAGGTACCCTGAGAAATTCTGCAAAACACTTTTTGCAGTGCTTAGAGTTTTAAAAACCTTCTCTGTTTGCTGAAAAGCATGAAGGCCTTAAAAAAAAAAAAAAAAAAAAAAAAAGCAGAGTGGTGGAAGACAAAATATCCGCAGCTTTTGGCTAAGGGCTATGCAGGTGTTTCTCTGGTGGGAAAGAAAGACACACATTCAAGAAGGTTTTAAAATTAGTTGTCACTTATATTTTGAAGGCACCTGCACATGGAAGTACTAGAAAGCATATTGGGGACAAATGCAAAACCATTCTGGCTAGCTTTTGATGAAAGACATTACTCCAGGGCAGCACACACAGCAGCATTTTACCATCTTAATAAATTTAGTGTTTGATCAGAGAAATATTCTAGAGATTAGTCATACAACAGCAAGTATGTGAGGTGCATCAAGATACAACTGGATATTTATTACTGCTATTATTGTTATAAAAACTTTATGCCATAAAATATTGATCAGCTCTAATGTTCATTATGTGCATTGTGTGTTTTTGTCCTCTTCTTCCATTATAAAGATACAGGTTAGGTATTCTAGGTGAATAAGTGGACAATTTATTTATTTATTTATTTATTATTGGAAGTGGATATAAACAAACAAACAAACAAACATTAATGCAAATATTTGACCAAAATTCACTGAAAGTCCAACTTTATATATATATATATATATATACACATATATATATATATATATATATATATATATAAATCTGATTATTGAGTTATAATTTAAAGTTTTCAAATGCCTTTCTATTTTCTGTTGTCTGGGACTGCAAACAGCTGTAATAGCTTACACTAGAAAATCACAGAATCACGGAATCATAGGGTTTGGAAGGGACCTCTGGAGATCATTGAATCCAACCCCCCTGCTTAAAGCAGGTTCCCTACAGTAGTTTGAGCAGGAAAGCGTCCAGGCAGGTCTTGAATATCTCTAGAAAATGAGACTCCACAGCCTCTCTGGGCAGCCTGTCCCAGTGCTCTCTCAGCCTCACTGTAAAGAAGCTCTTATGCATGTTTGTGGAACTTCCTGTGTTGCAGTTTTGGGCCATTTACCTTTGTCCTATCACACAGCAATGAAAAGAGCTTGGGCCTGTCCATTTGCCTCCCACACTTCAGATATTTATAAACATTGATCAGATCACCTCTCAGTCTTCTCCAGGCTGAATAGGCCCACACGTCTCAGCCTTTCTTTGTATGGGAGATGCTCCAGGCCCTTAATCATCTTTGTGGCCCTCCTGTGGACCCTCTCTAGAATATCCCTATCTTTCTTGAACTGGGGAGCCCAAAACTGGACACACCATTCCAGATGTGGCCTCACTGGGACAGAGTAGAGGAGGATAACCTCCCTTGACCTGCTGGCCATGCTCTTTTTAATGCACCCCAGAATGCCATTGGCCTTCTTGGCCACAAGGGCACACTGCTGGCTCATGGCCAACCTGCTGTCCACCAGAACCCCTAGGTCCTTCTCTGCAGAGCTCCTCTCCAGAAGGTTAGCCCCTAACCTGTACTGATATGTGTGGTTATTTCTACCCAGGTGCAAGACCCTACACTTGCTCTTGCCCAACTCTCTAGCCTGTCCAGGTCTTGCTGAATGGCAGCACAGCCTTCTGGTGTGTCAGAGACTCCTGTGACTCTGCATCATTAGCAAGCTTGCTGAGGGTGAACTCTATCCCTTCGTCCAGTCATTGATAAAGATGTTGAACATGTCCAGACCCAGTACTGACCCTGGGGAACACAGCTAGTTACAGGCCTCCAGCTAGACTCTGCACTACTGATCAAAACCCTTCAACTTGTGCCAGTCAGCCAGTTCTCAGTCCACCTCACTGTCTACTCATCTATCCCACACTTTCTAAGCTTCATTACAAGGATGTTGTGAGAGACAGTGTTGAAAGCCTTGCTGAAGACAAGGTACACAACATCCACTGCTTTCCCTTCATCTACCCAGCTAGTGATGATGTCATAGAAGGCTACCAGGTTGGTCGAGCATGATTTTCCCTTGGTGAATCCACGTTAACTACCTCTGATAACCTTCTCTTCCAGTTGCTTGGAGATGGCATCCAGAGCAAGTTGTTCCATCACCTTTCCAGGGATGGAGGTGAGGCTGACTGGCCTATATTTGCCCATATCCTCCTTCTTACCCTTTTTGAAGTCTGGTGTGACTTTGGCCTTCTTCCAGTCCTCAGGCACCTCTTCTGTTTTCCAAGACCTTTCAGAGACTATAGAGAGTGGTTCAGCAATCACATCTGCCAGCTCCTTCAGCACATGTGGCTGCGTCCCATCAGGGCTCATGGATTTCTGAGTGTTGATTTTGGCGAGACGCTCTCTGATCAGACCCTCCTCAACCAAGGGGAAATCTTCCTTTCCCCAGACTCTCTCTCTTACCTTCAAGGTCTTGGATTCCCAAGGGGCAGCCTTAGTAGTAAAGACTGAAGAGAAGAAGGCATGCAGTATCTCTGCCTTCTCAGCATTCCCTGTTACAAAGGCATCCATTTCATTCAGTAGTGGACCCACATTTTCCCTAGTCCTCCTTTTACTAACGACATACTTTTAAAAGCCTTTCTTGTTATCGTTGACCTCCTTTGCTGTATTTAGTTCCAAACGGGCCTTAGCCTTCCTCATCATATTCCTGCAGGCCCTGACAGCATTCCTGTACACATCCCAAGTGGCCAGACCCTTTTTCTACATTTCATAGACCTTCTCTTGCCTTTATGTTTACCAAGGAGCACCTTGCTCATCCACACAGGCCCCTTTCCACCTTTCCCTGATGAATGGGTTATTTGTTTTTACTTACATACAAGTAGGGAGTAATATCAGTAGAAGATTTCTTGGACTTTCTAACCACTTATGAGTTCTGAAAGATGAAAACAAGTTTAAGGTAATGGAATGGTAGAATCTCCTTTGGGTATCTGTTGCTGTTAGTCACTATTGCTTTTGAAATTCAATGAAGTAGAAGGTGGTGCACTTATTTTCCCTTTTGTAGAAGGTGTAACGGGAAAGAGCTAACTTACCATAGCAGAGTGAGGAAGGAACATTCATCCAGCATTAGATCTAGCCCCTGTGCTACTTTTTCATGATTTTTGAATGAAAAGGTTCTCAGTCACAAATTGGTTTAGAATATTCCTTAGAGGGCTTACATAAGGTTTTAGTACAGGCTAAATGTTTTACTGTCATCTTAGCTTCCACCTACTGTTGGGTTCTAGAGAATATCTTCATTCCCTTTCAAGTATCCCAGATAAGACTCGCAAATGATATAGCAGAAGACAATCCTGGATTTATTTTACATTGAGGCAAACTGTGGTGAACTTGATGTGAAAAAATATTGTAAGCTATTTTTAGTTTGTTTCTAAATGGTAGTTCTCAGAGTTTTTTTATTTGTGTTTGTTCTCTCATTTGAAACAAGTGATGTCATTTTGATGGCAAAACCCAGCTGTTGTAATTAGTTTTTCTTTTGACATGGACCTATGTTGTTAAACCAATCACGTATTGGATATCAGAATGCATGCAGCTCTAATGAGAAGAAAAGGCATGTACAGGTTTTGGCTGTGCAAGTCTTTGCTCTGTGATGTGTCATTCTGTGTTCTGTTTTCAATAGCTCATACATAGGAGAAATGAAAATGACAAATTCATACAGCTACAGGATCACTGATACAAGAAAGGAGGTAAATTAACATAAGAATGGGTACTGAAGACTCCTACAAATTTCAACACTATCTGTACCAGAAGTCATGTGTATTCACCCAAATTCCCTCCAAATCAGTATGTGCACAAGTGACTTGGGATAAAGAGGTTTTGATTTTTTTTTTGTTTGTTTGTTTTGTAAATATTCCAAGAAAATAGACAAATAAGAGGTGATAAAACTTTCTTAAGTACATAATTTCTTATATATATGTCAGGTAGTGACGTGGATTCCTCTTTTTTTTTTTTTCTTTAAAACCTTATACAATGTCTTACATGAGTGAGCATGATGTTAACCTCATGTTAAGTTTTCTTAGGAGACAGTTGAAGAGGCAGTGACAATATAGTAGGAAAACTAAGCATGTTATATGCTTTTTGTGTTAAATGACATTCAGATTTTATATTTCATGAGCTATCAATAGTGTACTTTAATGCAGTTTATTTTTGTAAAACCTCATTGATAGAGCTTCTCTTTTCATGGCCCAAATAATTTATCTGCAGCAGTCTGTGCTTATGTCTATGCACCTCTGTCTGTCTGCACACATGCATGCACATAGTGTTTGTGGATGAAATAAATAATCAAACAATAAACCCTCAATGTCTCTATAATTTTTGCATTTTGAAATTGTCTATAAACTCTTATTTTAAAGGTCTTTCACTGTACTTACTAAATCTTTGTGTGTGATTTTAGTCCATACTGAAACAGACTTCCTGAAAATTTTGGTCCTAATTTCCTTTGGCTATAGCTAGTGTATTTCTCACCTCATGCACACCTGTAGGTGATGACATAGTTGTATATATAACTTCAGATATTAGATGATGAGAGAAATGTACTGTAAGTATGTTCTATCCACAACACTATGACATTCCCAATGCAGTGGGTCCTCAGGACTGTTCTCAAAAGCCCTTTATTTTTTTATCATCTGGACTGAATAATATAATGTTTGGAAAGGTGATTTATTTCTCCAATGATACTGTAGAAAAATGAAGATACTAATACTCTGTCATTGTGGCTGTTTTTTTGTTTTGTTTTGATATCTGCGTTTTTTTCTGTAATACAAATTTATCTTAAGTTTTCAGATAGAAACTGATTCCATGCTGGAGTTTTAATGCTTTATATTTAATTTGTTTCTCTAACATACATTGCATAGGTCAGTAAAGTAACTCTCCATGTGTGAAGTATGTTAATTTATATTCAGAACTAAATTTCATTTTCTTTCCCATGGAAAATTATTTCTTTATTTCATCCTCAGTCATAAAATTCAAATATAATATCACATGAATTAATAAAAATGTTATTTTTCTCATATTTTAAAATAAAAATGGTCTTTGGGAAGTACCTTTTATTGTTTGTTCATACTAACAGTTAACATATACTTCATTTTAATTCAGAGATGTTAGAAATGTTATGAGAAATAATTATTTCAATATTTCTGCATGGAGATACATACATTTCATCAAACTAAGACATTAAATTTTCATTGCTTTTAACTTCCTGACCTATGCATAGCCTCTAGGCAAACATTTTTTACTTAAGCTATAGTTTCATACTGGACGTTGGGGTCTGGGATACAGGTCCAGAGGCATCTGCTTTGTGTGGGTCTGGGGAGGAGAATGCCAGATGTCTAATTCAAGCATCTTGGTTTCATGGACTGGGATCAGGCTCTGGTAAGAGACTAGTTCAGAAAAATATTTTCAATGTAGCTCCCATTCTCCTCTTATGAGCTACACTCCTGCTGAAGGTTAGCATCAGGGATAAACAGGCTGCCATCATGGTACAGGAAAAAAGAAAAAAAACAACACAACAGCTAGTCACTTAGGCAATCTCTGCATTAAGAGAGAACAACTTTGCAAATCCTGTTGCTTTTAGATTCAGACTTTCTCATTAAATTCTTCTAATGTAATCAGATAATGAGATCATGACATTTTCTGTTCTAATGTTTGCAGGAGAATAAAGTTTATATTACTTCTCTCGTTATTGTTTATTTTTAGCTTATTCTCATGAGATTTAAAACAAAATTTTAACCGACAAAGAAAGCCTGAGTGCTTTCCAACCTAATTCAGGCATGGTGCTGCAGCAGCACAGTCTATTCTGGCAATATCAGTAGACGTTGACATCTGTGGTCAAAGAATAGAACTGGTTGAAACTCAGTATGTTAGTCTGGTGAAACCTCAGAAAATTGAAATATTCCTAAACACTTATTTCTCACTCCTGAGTTGCCCTAGAATATTTCTTAATGTACATTAATGTACTATTAGGAAAAACAAAGTACCAAACACTCAGCCATCAAAAACATAGCTAGCAAATGCCTATAATAGAACAAAATTAAGCAGGATGAGCACAAGGTTCCTTTTAAATAAAAATAAAAAGGAAAAAGTAATATCTCCTTCAATATCTGACTTCCTGTGGTCTGTGTATGCCTACAAATGACAAAGGAACAGGGTCTGAGGATCAATCAGAGTTATGCAGGACAAATGTAAAAAATGAAACAGTTTTGGCCATCTAGTAAGACATGAAATAATGTAACACAAGTCCATCCTTCTGAGAACTGTTTTAAACTAGGAGAAGAAGCAAGAATGAGGACAGTAAATAAGGCACTAATCTCTTTCTTGTTTCAGACTCTTCTCCAGTAAAGTAGTTAGGAAATCCTTCAGAATGATTCACCACTCCCATTTTTTGAGCGAGCACACAGAATACTCTTGCTTTTCTGTCATTATGTAGCTTTAGTCAGTATTTTTTCCTGGAAGGAAAATATTGAATTTTGTGAAGATGTTTTTTAAATATATTCTCCATCAGCTAAAATTTGAAAAAGAAATCTTCCAAGTTGTTACTACCATGAGTCAGTAATCTACTTTCATGTGGGACAAAGTACATAAAATGCACACATACACAGAAAAACAAACAAACAAAAAAACACAATTAATATAATCACAAAGTTAAATCAATATTGGAGCAATTTCTGTTCTCCGTCACATGAAAATTGTTTTACGCATCCTGTTATCTATAGTGCTTGTAGCTCCATGCAACAACTTTGTGACAACTGCATTAATGAGATGAAAGAGAAAAACAATTCTTATATATCATATTAATGTTGTGGTCTATGTCTGTGTATTTTAGTGTTATTCAACTGTATCTGTCTAAACTCAGCCACACCACCCCAGAAAACTTCTTTGTTTCCAATTAAGTAACATACACAGCGTTAAAAACAACCATGCACATTACAAGCACTTGGAAGTTTTTCAATATTGTAAATTTTTTACCCCTTCCTAGAAGTGTTTGATTCATTTCATTCATTGGCAGAACTTGCGCTCAGCACAAACTTTAAAAAGTGCAATATACACACTATACAAAATGTCTTGTTTTCAATCAACAGTCAAGAGAAAAAAATAAGATAAAATTAAAGCTCACAGGTATTTTCTCATATGATTCAAAACCAAATGTCACTACAAGGTCACAGCAGATGAGTGTACTTCCCAAACAGTTAATATATCAACAGTAAGAGATCAAGGTCATTTCTGGGGAGAGAGGGGAGGGTAAAAAATAATTTTAGTAGTACTGGCTGTTGTGTGAATATCTACCATTGTAACAGCAAGTCTTCTGATAGCACTGTTTAACATGATTTGGAAAAAAAAAGAATACTTTTCATTTCAGTACTCTTTTTTTTTTTTATGGCTTCTTCTTCTTTTTTTTTTTTTTTTTTTTTTTTTTTTTTTTTTACGGCTGACGAGTGCAGGCGGAGCCAGCAGCCCCCTCTGTCATACAAAGGCAGCCCCTAGGGTGCAAGCAGGGAGGGTGAGCAGGGAGGATGGGGGATCCCTCGACACTCCAGATAATGGCTCTCCTATCAGCTACCTCTCAGACAGCAGACCCAGCCATGGTCACCACAAGGCAGCAAGCGCTCTCTAAAGCGCTCGCCAAAGACTGTGGTGACCCAGACCGAGTGCAGGCCCAAAGATGCAGCTGCTCAGGTCTCTGGCTGCAGGGAGTACCTGAGCCTGTCACTGCCAGTGGAGGTTGACAGAGATACTGCCTGTGTGAGGTGTGAGCAGGTGGAGGATCTGATCAGCTGGTGGCAGAGCTCAGGGAGGAGGTGGAGAGATTAAGAACCATCAGGGAATGTGAGCAGGAGTTAGTCCATAAGAGTCACTCCCTGCCAGGCCTGAGAGAAAGGCACTGGGTCGACACACCTCAAACAGTGGTGGACCCCCTGCCCGTTCACTGTCAGGCAGAGGCAGGAGACCTGGGAGATGGAGAGGAATGGAAACAGGTCCCTGCTCAGCATTGCAGGTGAACCCCCTCCCTACCTGCCTCGCCTTGCCAGGTGCCCTTACGCAACAGGTTTGAGGCCCTGGAGCTCAAGGGTCAGAGTGATGAGGATGTGGGGCAAAGTCCACACAGGACATTGTCTAGGGCGAGGAAGTCGACTCCACGCCTCAAGATTTCTTCCAACAAGAAGGAAAAAAGGGTAATGGCCATAGGCAACTCCCTTCTGAGGGGAACAGAGGGCCCCATATGTCAGCCAGACCCTACTCGCAGGGAAGACTGCTCCCTACCTGGAGCCTGGATCAGGGACCTCTGGAAGTCCAAGGTAGCAGTTTTACTGACCCCCCTCCCGACTTCACCAAGAATAGAGAATTCTACCCTTTCATGGTCACTCTGTCCAAGACAATGCTCTACCATCACATCTCCCACCAGTACTTCTCTGTTCGTGAACAACAGTTCTAGCAGGGCACCTCCTCTAACCAGCTGAGTCAGGAAGCTGTCTTCCACTTGTTCCAGGAACCTTCTAGACTGCTTCCTCAGGACTGTATTGCATTTCAAACATTTGTCCAGGAAGTTAAAGTACCCCATGAGAACAAGCGCTGGTGATTGAAAAACTTCCACCAGCTGCTTATAGAACACCTCGTCCTTCTCTTCATCCTGGTTTGGCGGTCTATAACAGACCCCCCACTAGGATGTCCACCATGTTGGTCAGCCCCTGATCCTTATCCACAGGGACGCTATCATTCCCAACCCCAATCTCAACAGCATTGAAACACTCTGTAATATAGAGAGCCATGCCACCACCCCTCCTTAGTTGCCTGTCCCTTCTGAAGAGCTTGTAGCCATTCATTGCAGCACTCCAATCATGGGAGTGGTCCCACCATGTTTCAGTGATGGCAGCTAGGTCATAGTTTGCCTGCTGCACAATGGCTTTGAGCTCTTCCTGTTGCACATGTTGCGTGTATTGGTGTAGATGCACTTGAGTTGTGCCCTTGCCCTGACCCCCAACCCTGGGACTGGTCCCCCAGGCTCATCTCTATCGAGCCTCATTGCCCCCCCGTCCCCCTTCATACCTAGTTTAAAGCCCTTTCGATAAGCCCTGCCAGCTCCTGGGCTAGAGTCCTTTTCCCCCTTTGGGACAGGTGGGACCCGTTGGCAGCCATCAGACCAGCTGCCAAGTAAACCTCCCCATGATCAAAAACCCACAAGCTCCTGCAATAGCACCAGCCTCTCAGCCATGTACTGATCAGCTGGGCCTTCCAGGTCCACACAGTATCGCTCCCCACCATTGAAAGCATAGAGGAAAACGTCACCTGTGCACCCACTCCGTACAGTAACTGCCCCAAACCCCTGAAGTCCCTTTTGATAGCCTCCAGGCTTCTCTCAGCAATTTCATCATTGCTGGCCTGAATTATCACTAAGGGTTAATAATTGGAGGGGCAAACAAGGTCAGGAAGTTTCCTGGCAATGTCCCTCACCCAGGCCCCAGGTAAGCAACAGCCTTCCCTACAAGTAGGGTCCAGCTGACATAGGGGGCCCTCTGTTCCCCTCAGAAGGGAGATGCCTACAATGATTATTCTTCTTTCATTCTTGTTGGAGGAAGTCTTGAGGCATGGAGTTGACTTCCTTGCCGTAGACAATGTCCTGTGTGGACTTTGCCCCAGATCCTCACCACCGTGTCCCTTGATCTCCAAGGCCTCAAACCTATTGTGTAAGGGCACCTGGGGAGGTGCGTCAGGTAGGGAGGGGGCTCGCCTATGACACTGAGCAGGGATCTGTTATCATTCCTCTCCATCTCTCAGGTCCCCTCCCTCTGCCTGACAGCAATCAATCACTCAATCATACAGTCATAAAAACTAAAAAAAACCTCCACAAACATTAGAATAACAGTTTGCTTTGTTTATTTTCAAGATAAATTGAAGTATCTCATTTTGGTTTGATTTGACATCTGTGTCCTTGAGCTCTTGTTACACTTTATGACAGTTACAGTATGGCTGTTTTATAGCCTCATTCACTCTTCTTAATAAGGAGGTGCCTAATCTCTTTAGATGCATTTTCTAGCATATGATAATGGAATAAGTATGATTATGGGTTATACCATCTCATATGTTAGTCTGCATGAGAGAGGCACAGTGAGAGAGGCAGACAGAGGAGCAGGAATACTTCAAGCAAGTCTGCCATGAGAACTGACTTATACAAATGAAGGGGGTCATGAATCATTTGGATTATAGCTGTCATGAGATATTCTTGCAGAGCAGGCAAGTATCAAATCTGAAACTTACCTTTCCAGTACGGTTCAAGAAACTGAAAATGATGTAGATGTAAACTGTGATTTTTGACATTTCCATGTAAAATTTCTACTTTGATTTTTTTTGAACAGATTTTTCATGTGAAAAAAAAAAAAAAAAGCTAATGAACGTAACATATGACTGGAGGGAATTGAATTTAATTGAAAGATGAAATTTTATGAGATTACCCTATCTGCCTTGGAGACGTACAGGGTTTAGATAAGCATCTGAACCTTTACCTCTGTATCTAACCTACACAAATGAATCTGTGAAGTTCATCTGTTACAACTCCTGTGGTGGTCTTCAGTTTTGTTCTTTGTTGTGCTGTGAGACTGGATACATCAGGACTGAAACTTCAGCAGCCTTGATGTTATTGTTAGTCACTCACTGGATTTGCAAAAACATCAAGTTTCAGAGTATGGTATCTCTTGGATATATTTATAGGATTTATTACTGTAGTCCAATTTGGTGACACAGGAGTGTTACAGTACTGCAGAGAAGTGTTTTGCCTTTTCTTCCCTGAAGTTATCTGGGCTTTTTTTCTCCAGTTCCATACCCAAGAATAATGCATGTGTATGAAAACATGGTCTACTTTTTTTTTTTTTTTTTTTTTTTTTTTTTTTTAACTTTGCATAGCATTAAATGCTTGCATTACCTGTGAAAACACTTTCAAGCAATCACAGAATCACAGAATCATAGAATGGTTGATGTTGGAAGGGGCTTCTGGAGATCTTCTAGTCCAATCCCTCTTCCAAGCAGGGTCACCTAGTGCATGTTGCACGTAATAGCAACCAGGTGGGTTTTGAGTACCTCCAAAGAAAGAGACTCCACGACCTCTCTTGGGCAACCTGTTCCAGTGCTCTGTCATCCTTACAGTAAAGAAGTGTTTTCTCATATTCAGCCAGAATGTTTGGTCTTGTTTTATTACAGGAAAGATAAAAGAATATTATTCCCTATGGACTTGCTAAGAGAAACAGTGTATCACAAATTTCTACCAGACTACATCCTTATCTAAGGTAAATGGTGTAACACCCTTACAGGAACCAGTGAGACATTTTGTCCAATAATATACATTGTTTTAATGACTGATATTTCTTTCTACAAACCTTGTACTTTTTGTTACCTTGACAGTAATTATCTGACACTGTATTTGATTTATTTTTCCACAGCACTAATCAAACAGTCCAACAGCCTTGTCTGCACACCATCAGTGCTAAAAAAGTGTATTTAATGATTCCAAGAAAGCAATATTTAGGTGGATTCCTAGGATTCTTTTTTATGGACCCCCTGCGGTGTGTCTAAACCAAGTAGTCCTGATTAAAAATACTAACAATATAATTAAGTACTTTTCTAAGAACTGGTAAGATGGCAATAATTAAAATGAAATAATTAATGACAATAATTAAAATCTAATTAAAATAATTAGTTCTCCAGCTACTACTCAGAGATAGTTATTCCTAATAATAAAGCAACCGATTCCTAATGAAATCACTAATGATGAAGGCTGCAGACATTGAAACAGGTAACTGCTTGTTCCCTTTGCTTTCAGTGGGCTTATGTAGCAGATAAACCTAAGCTGTTTTAGATACAATGAACAAGCTTCTGTTGACCTGAAGTGCCAGGACTTCGGTCACAACTTAGATAGATGACCATGGCGTGAACAGTCAGAAGGCTGGGACCTATGAATACACACTTAAAAGACTTCTTCCTTTGCCACATTTTATGTACCTAACACTTACAGGAAGGGAAAAAAATGCTAATTTTAAGTATCAACTCTCTTATGTTGTATGTGGAGGTAGCCCGTAAGTCTATATTGACTTTAAAACACTAAACAAGGCCATGGTATGGTCATGAGTACTGCCATAAAGTCATATATAGTGTTAAATTTTTAGCTCAGTCTTCATCTTGGCTAACAACCTTTCTTGCAGATACTTTTTGGCAAGACTAGGAGTTTAATATAACCAGTTCCCAATGAACAGCCTGAATGTGGACACAGTTTCTGAAGGGGTGGAAGAATTTAGCTGAATGAAAACAAATTATATCATGCTATTTGGCCTCAGGCCAAAAATTCAGTAGAATTTTTTTTTTTTTTTAATAAATACAATCAAAAACAAAATAAAAGAAAATGTATTAGTAAATAGTTTTAATATATGCACCTACTTAAGACACATAAGAACCTAATATTAAAAAAGAAAAAAAAAAAAAAAGTGAAATACTGCCCAATCCCACTTTAGGTTCAAAATGAAAGAAACAGAGTGCTAAAATACTGCAAAGACAGCTAAACAACCTATTGTCTTTTTATGTTCACATATTCCATTTTTACAGTTCTAGAAAGTTATTAAATTATCATACAGGAGGACTTTTTACTCTATAACTAATGACCATAAATCTTCTTGAATGCGTCACTGTAAATTTCCATTTACTTTGATGTTTGAAGTGCCCAAGGTCCCTTGCAGTTATTAGGCTGTATGAAGGTGGTAGAAAGCATAATCACTATTTGCTTTTTCAGTAATTAAAAACAAATCACTGGTTGCATTTAGGACAACATATATATGTACAGAATATGTATAAGTACATGAGTAAACATGAAAATTTAGTTTCACTATTAAAGGGATATGTGGTTGTTAAACTTATTTTGCTGTTCTTTAGTAGGTGATTGGTCTTTCATTTCAATAAAAAATGGTTGAATGTGTCAGAATAGGTCTTAAGCATAGATATGGTGTTTACTTATGGAAAACTCTCCTTTACCAAGTATCCCACTAGAGTAATTTTTACTGATTAATAAACCACAAAAGTCTGAAATCAGGTATCAAATTCTGGATATGACTAAATATTTATCTGAAACATGCAAGGTTAAAAAATAATAATTTGAAAATAAATTATATATATATATATAAAATTAAAAAAATAATAATTTGAATGAGAAGATAGATGGACAATTTTCCAGAAGGCAAAGACAGAGAGAGAGAGAGAAGAAAACATCTGAGAGAGTGGAGAAAAAAGGAATTGGATGATAAATTTTAAAATGACCTCGAAATGAAAGGTGAAAATTCCAGTATGATAGAAAACATTGGCAAATCCCCAGTTTAACTAACAAATAGATGTAATTGTACCTAGCACAAGTGAAAATAATACTTAAAAGGATTTCTAAAAATTATTCAGGGTTCATAACTCGATGTATTGGGTTTACATGGCAAGCTTTTGGTAGCAGGGGGTTGCAGAGGTGGCCTTTGTGAGCAGAGTCCAGGAGCTGCTTCCTTAGATAAGGGCCAGCTCCAGCCAGCTCCAAAGAGACCCTCTGCTGGCCAGAGCTGAACCAATAAGTGATGATGTTTGTACCTTTGTGAGAGCAGATTTAAGAAGAGGAAAACAAAAACAAAACAACAAAAACAAACAAACAAACAACAAAAAAAAAAAACCCTGCTGTGCAACAGCAGCTGGGAGAGAGAAGTGAGAACCAGCCCTGCAGACCCCAAGGTCAGTGCAGAAGGAGGGCAGGAGGAGCAGATATTTAGATATATAAAAATTGCAGATATTTAATACCTGTTGTTTAGCACCTATTGTTTAACTATCTACTATTTAACAGCTGAGTTGTCTTGTGTACAGTCAAATGCTCACAGTATTTCTAGGCATGTCAGTCTGGCATAAGCAATTATGGATACAAAAATGTATACAGGTGGTCGGGAAACATCCATTTTTGCTGTTATAAAAAATCTCACTCAAAAAGTATACAAGATGGGGGTATAGCATGGAAAAAAATACTTGAGTGTTGAAAGCTTTGCTATCTATGAATTTAAAACTACATTTCAAAAGTTTTTTTGTTTTGTTTTGTTTTGTTTGTTTGTTTGTTTTGGGGGTGGGGGAGATGTGAGGTGGGTTGGGGGTGGGGTAGGGGGTTAAAAGTTGTGAAATATCTGAGGTTTCAGTTTATTTTAACTTGTCTCTTGTTTGCATTTCTGAGAGCTGAAATTTTCTGACGCTTTTTCCAGGTTAGGATTTCAGTCTTCGTTAATGTTTCTTTTCCTGATTATTTTTATTTTTCACAGAATGAATATTACTAGAGAGAGACAATCTTGCTCTAACAGCTTGATTGTTGCTTTTGCTTATTGACGTCGTCAAGGTGCATTGGGACAACAAATTCCGTAAGGCATCAGCTGCCTGGAAGAATCAGTATGATCAGATTGCTATGCCTCCCAGTTCCACCAGACAAACCATGTTAAAGATACTTCTTTAATAGTTAGCTCAATAGCAGAAACAACAGAATTGAAAGAATCTGAAGGTGTTACAAAAATAATAGACACACTGGCCAAGATAGCACTTGTGATTGCTCTATCCCAGCCAGAATGATTTCTCAGGGCCAGCTGCAATTCAGGAACTGTGACCCTGTCTTGGGGCGATACGGTGGGGTGGCACATCTCACTCTGTTAAGGAGCCCATCAGACAAATTTTCCAAAGGAGGTTAAAATGTTGTAACCAGTGACCAGAGAAAAAGAAATCCATGCAGCAACACAGGACCAGAAAGCTTTACTGTGTGTTACAGTCTTCTTTCTTTTTTTCTCACTGATTTGTGTCATGTCCACAGTTACTCTAACTTCACACTGTAAATCTTTACGGTATCACATGCTTATTAAACTAATAGAAGTTTTGTTTGTGGAATCAAGTCAGTAAAGAAACAAGGCTTTGCTAAATGTTTTATAAATAGCACTGCATTTTTACTTAATATATATACATATATATAATACATATTATATATTTCTTTTACATTGTTGGGCCTCTTAATAGCAAAACTTCCTGCTTTGACTGTACACTGCCTAAGCTATTCTGCTATACTCTGCTTTTCTTAGACTCTTGTTAGATTTTAAAATGACAGCTAACACTGACTGCTTTTATAAAGTTTAAATACAAGAGATCAATTACTACATCTTTGCAGCTGCTTGGGTGATCTAGTTGGCAATAATTTTTATATTAACAATTGAATAAAAGGATTATAACTGTTATTTTAAAGAGAAATGTAGTCAAGACTGGCTGATACAATTGATTCAGTCTCATAAAAAGGCTCTGAAAAATTTGTGGGAAGCATTTCCAGAGCCCTTCTTGTTGTCCTTGACACCCCTTGGCAGATTCAACTCAAAATGGGTCTTGGCTTTCCTTGTTGCATCTCTGAATCCTGTGACAACGTCCCTATATTCTTCCCAAATGGTCTGTACCCTTTTCCACATTCTGTATACTTTCTTCTTCCATTTGAGTCCTTCCAGGAGCTCCTTACTCATCCAAGCAGGTCTCCTGCCCCCTTTGCTTGCCTGGGTACATCAGTCCAAACATACCCTCAGAAAATTAAAGCTGTTTGGGAGTGAGGAACATTCTGTATGGTTAAATGCAAGGATCTATTCTCTCCTCTGGACAAGAATGGAACAGCCATAGTATACATGTCCCTTAAAATGACAAACATTATACATACACTTCTACTATAAAATGTAAAAACAAATGTATCACTGTAGACTAGCAATGTGATCTAGTTTGTTTAATATGCACTGACTGATGTACCACAAAGACTTGGTTTTTCAATATGCCATAAAATTACCCTTGAGGATCATCTCTGGTGTTGTGATTTTACCATGATTAGCACGTGAGAAATCTTCAGTTAAAGGGACCTTAATTTAGTCAGCATTTTTATAGTTCAATAGACAGAATAATTTGTGAGAGGATACAACAGGAGGAACACAACAATGGTAGCTTTGTGCCATTAAAATTTTGAATATAGTGCAATTCAGTTGAGATTCTTACATAGTTTAGAATAGCCTCAAACATGCCCTAAGTAAAGCAGAATTTAATAATTCTAAAGAAAGACTTATAGAAAATGGAAATTTCTAAGAAACACTAACTTCTAAGGCCACTTCCCTTTGACAGCCCAACTCATAGATTCGGTGAAGGGATTGGATAGCCAGAAAAAGAAAAGTGAGAATATTGGATAGCCAGTCCAATAGATAGAATCATAGAATCATTCAGGTTGGAAAAGATCTATAAGATCATCTAGTCCTACATTTAACTGGTATCAGTTTTGTTCACAACTACTACTTCTTCTGAAAGTCTAGAAGACTGGATACTTAAAGTCTCATAAATTTAAAAAGGTAGGTCAGATATAGAAGTCACTGAATATCATGTCATGTACATATATATTTATACTGATGTATAAACTATAATCTATTGTCAATATATAACTCGGAAGAAAATCTATCAGGTATTTCACTTGTTGGCTTTTGAATAAAGAAAATACTGAAACATCTTGTTTAAGAGATTTGATTTACTCTTATTGGCGGGTATATGAAACAAATGCAACAGGTAGGGTAAAGTGACTACCAGTAGTGTTCATGTGCTTGTCTTCAGAGCTGTAGGGCTGTAGTTAATGGCCACTGAAGTTAAAACATTCATCTGCTACTGAAACAGCAAACTGAATTCTGAACTAAATATTCAGTAAAAACTATTGAATTAAAACTGAAAAAAAATGCACTTCTCTCACATCTGAAAACATATTTCTCTTAAATGATTTACACTGAAATAAAAAAAAAAAAAAAAAAGAAAAAGGAAAAAAAAAAAAAGGGAAAAAAAAGGTTGTGAGGTTAAAAAAGGAACTTCTTATAACTATGTTACAAAGAAAACCACTTCACTCAAGCTACTCCTTATTGAACAGGAGTGTCCCAAGGAGGTAGTAGCAATTTCTATCAAAGTTAAACAGAAACACATTGTAAATTATGTTGGCACAGAACCCAATAGCCAGACAAATAAGGTTTAGACTAACATTGCCTCTGGAGGGATTTTACAGATGCTGCAGATGCCCTTTCAGATATGCTAAACTTTGATTGACAAAGCTAAATGTGTCCTCTTCCCTTCAGAACAGCTGCAGAACAGCTGTTGAATAGTGAAGACAGGCTTTGTCAGATCTAGGAGTGGACAGAGAGGAAAGAAAGATATATGGGATGGTGAAGTTTAAAAATATTCCATAGCAAAACAGGGTGACCTTTACTTCTGGTATAAAACCTGACACACTCTCTCTCTCTCTCATCAGGAAGAATACAAATGTCTTGGTTGGTACCAAGGCAGCAAAATTTGTGCATTTTTCTGGCTATGATTATAAGCATTAAAAACAAACAAAAATCAAATTATCTAATTATTGTGAGGAGACAGGATTGCGTGACACCTATTCAGGTAAAACTCTAAATGAAATTAATGAGAACAGTAATGTTCAAATCTGGATGTCTTAATGAAGTCTTTGAAATCTACAGGCTGGTGTCTGCATATGTGATTGGATGTTCAGCGCTGATGAACACTCACATTTAAAAAATTGTGAGTGCTCAAAATTGCCCTCTAGCAATAAGTGTCTAAAGGCAGTGTCAGTCAAGCAGAAAAGTTTCCCACAAGGCAGAAAGATGAAAAAGAACAGAGTAACATACAGCTACTATTCACAAGTTCTGAAATACAACACTCAGTGTGTGGGATTTTGCAGAATGTGGCAGTTTTGATTTTACATATTTTACCAAAGGATTTAAGAAATTTACACACAGATTTATTTATTTTTTAACATTTACAATTCTAAATCAAAATATTTAATCAAAAATAATAACGTTTTTACTTCAGATTGGATTAAAAACATTCACAGGGAGGTACTTGGATTTTTTTTTTTTTTCCAAGGAAATTAAAATAATTCATGTGTCTTGCTAGAGAAAAAATGATGTAGTTGTACAACTTCCTCCACCACCACCACCACCACCACACTTTGAAAAAAACAGGAAGGGCACAATGGCAGGACCTTTGCCAGGAGATGGGAGATGTCAGACTTCAGCTGGTATGAATTTTCTATAGAATTAACTTCTCCTCCCATATCCATGGAAGAGGAAACTCCTCATTTCTTCAACACCTATGAAATAAATAGATCATCATTTCAAGATTTGAAAAGTTCTCTGGTCTGTTTTTTTCCCAATAAAAACACCGTAAGGTAAAGGATGTGTTCTTTGTATCCTTTACCAATTTTGAAACGAAAATATTTTAGAAGTACTGAAAGAAAAGGGATAGTGAATTAAGATGGAAAATTGTTCAGTCTTGTCTTATTTAAGAGACTCAACAAAATAGTGAAGAAACCATCTACTGTGTACTAGGCATTACTGTGTAGCAATGTTTAATTTCTAGCTTTAGGTAGCAGCAGGAACCAACACATAACTTATATAACATTTTCTAAATATATTTTATTATTTTGTGTAAGGTGTGACAGGTAAAATGGGCAAGGTTTGGGCAGCGGGGGCTTCAGGGGACCCTGAGGGATGTGGCTGGGTCTGCCTCTTGCAGAATGGAGCTGGTTCCAGCTGGTTACGACGGACAAAATGGACTCACGGGGCACCAGGCTGAGCCAGTCGGAGTCTCGGGTGCCTCTGAGAAACATGTGAAAGAGTTGCTGTAAACACCATGACAAATGGACACAAATGTCAGAGAAGGAGGAGGAAGAGAAACAGCACCCAAACAGGGGGCAGGAGACAAGAGCTATCCAAGCAGACACAAAGGGGAGGCTGAGGAGGGGCTATGGCTGTGGCCATGAAACAACCTTTCATTAAGGTTTTTATTTTTATTTTATTTTTATTTTTGTTTTTGTTTCTTTAGATTGCCATCATAAAACCCAATGGCGTTCATCGAGAATCTGAGTAGACAGAGTGAGATTTTCAGAACATGTTTTTCATAATCCTGTCCTTTGTTTTCTCATGGCCAAATCTGTACTAAAAGTTGTTATCAGAATTGCTACATCAGGCAGGAGGATAACAGTTTCATCTTATTTTAAAGCCAGCTAAAGTCCAAGTATAGGTGTGTTATAATAGAAAAATATGCATTTCCTTATTCCATACATCAGTATAGGCTGTGATGCATTTGAAGGTTCTTCCTCTAGAGTATACCACACTAGTATAACTGGAATGGTAACATTTTTAGCAAAAATCAGGCATTTGGATCTGTTTTACTAGCTTGTTTGAATTATACTTGTTTATGATAGCCAGGGATACGGTCTTCACTCACATTTAAAACTCATACCTAACTCAGGGTCCTGTGGAAATAACATTACTAATTATAAAGAGCTGGCATTCATAATTCACAGTGCAACTTTGACCTCTTTGTTTATAATCTTCAATAGAGTGGCAGGTGGGACCTACCTCACGTTCTTTTCACAGACTTAAATTAAGGTAAAAAGGTTACTAGCTTTTCATAGAAGCCAGCAATCTGTATGCGTGGCTTGCAGCTCTTTTGAATACCATACCAATTTATTGATGACCAAAGTTTTTGTATAAGAAGGAATGCAAATGGCTGTAAATATATTTTTACAGATCTCAAGAAAAAAAAAAAAAAAAAAAAAACCTGTTGTGAGAAGGATCAGGCCCGTTAAGGTGCTGAGTGCTTCCTTGGACATTAAAAGGGAGATGAGAACATTCAACACCTGAGTCAGTTGAACCCTTCTTTAGACAAAAAAGAAGGGACTTCCTCCAAAAAGGAATGTAGCAGCTGTTATTCTGACTACAGTCATACAAGCTTGGTGGTGTTGGTAAGCATGCATGGGTACCTAAAGAGATGAACCTGAGGGACTGTCCCAGGAAGTTAGCCCCAGGTGGTAGTAAAAGAAATGTCAATATACAGCTTGCTTTTTTGGCTCGTCAGCTCTGTCTTTAGACAGTGGAATATCCTGTAGCTGTTTTCTTGGTACACTGTTCATGACAGCTGGTCTGAACATGTAGGAAATTTCAAAAATGGTCTGAAAAATGATGCAAATGGCTTGCTTATAAGAAACAAAGCATTAGGAAAGGAGGCAGGATATGCTACCAACTCCCCAAACTATGGTGTTGTGGATATGTGTTGGCCCAGACATCTCTGAAATAAAATGAGGAATGAAAATATTGAATGTGGGAAAAGAAAGGTTCTAATAGCATGAGACAGCATTTTTTGTTGTTGTTGTTGAATACATCCTAAACACAAATGACAGCAGTTACTTATGCAAACTTGACTGGATATAAAAGTTTCTCACTTATTAAATATCTCAAATTGGCTGCTTTGTTTTCAGGACTTCTCACTTCTACAGTTAGAATACTGTTCAAAGGGTTCAAGCTGTTGTATTGAGTTGTGATCTGTACTGATGCTTCTGTGTTATTTTGTACAATTAAAAAAATAAGATAAAAAATTAAAAGATGCAATCCTGTGCATTTTCAGATCAGTGACTAATTTTTGCAATTTTAAAAAACAATGTATACTAAACACACACATACTCCTTTTACAGATGTATAGATTTAATTAGGAGTGTCTCATACAGTTTATCTTGGAAAGATGATGATGTTAACTCCCTGAGCTCACACAAGGTTTTGTGTGTTTGCTTTTGCCAGTTGGGTCAATTTATCTTAATTTAATTTTCAAGTGTTTCTGCTGATGAAACATAGCATACACATTATTTTTGTGTGTTTTGGCTCACTCTCAATCTGCTCTTTAAAGGTTGTTTACTATTTAAAAACAATGTCATACAGGTTTTTTTTCCCAATAGCACTGAGAGTGGAGCTCTTTGATGGTTAAAAGTAAACAAAATGAAACAAAACAAAAAAAACAGAGCCATACAATTAAATTTGCCTGCAAATTGTCTTATACTGTTGCATTAGACTTTTCATACAATCTATTCTTAAGATGATCTTAAGATATCTCAAAACCAATACATTATGAGAATAAAAATAAAACATTAATATCATCTAAATTTCTGAAGTTTATAAGAAAAGAAAATGAAAGAAAAAGAGGAGAAGAAGGTCAGACAACAAAAACTCATTAAAAAAAAAATCTATCTCCACATTATTTAACACCTCTGGACTAAGTTAATAAAATTTCTTGCTTCAGTGCCTTCAGCTCTGTGGTCTGCCTGCTGGCATAAGCATTGGTCCATTTAATGGACATTAAACGAACCAAGTTTAAGGTTTAATAGATGCTGCACAAGTTCTTTAGGGAGCCAAAAGATCTGTTGGTATCTCTAATCTCTTCAGCTCTTGAGGTTCAGTGCTGAAGATCTGGTAAGGTAATTACTCTGTTTTCTGGCAAGTCTGAAGTGTTCTTTAGTCAGGAAAGTCATATTTGGACCCCAGAATGCATTTTTCTATAAGCAAACATCACAGCAAATGTGAACCAGGATTAAGACTGGAAAACAAAATGTGGTGCACATTGCATTTCAATTTAGGATTAAACTTATACACTACTAAAGTGTAAGAAGAGGAAAAAAGAACCTGTTATAAACTACCTATAGATAAATGAGCTTGTTGGAAATACTATCTGTAAGTGACCGTAGGACCTGCTTGTAAATTTTGTTAAGATAATCACATACTGACATTAAATGCATATCTGATAACACAATATTAGCTTCCATGCCAACTTTTTGATTTGTGGTAAGTAGGAGTTTGTGTCAACTTTCTTGGAATGAAACAACTCATATCAGTATTTTATGTTTTACTTCCATTGTACCAGTTTGTCTATATTGAGTAGTTGCAGGCATGGTGCGGGCAGCTTATAAACATACAAGAAAGAGCATGATGTTTTTTGGGGATGAACCTCCTTTTAGCTTGATTATCACAACTTTTTCTATAGTAAAGTAATTTCCAAAGTAGATGCTGATTGGAAACAAAAAGTTTAAAATCTTCAGGAAACAGACATTAAGTGTGTGGTGGATAGTAACAAGATTTAAATCTCGTTAGCTATTAATCTGTTGAAAAGTGAAAGAAAACAGAAGGGATTAAAATCCATGCAATTCCAACTTTATTATTCTCCTTGCATTAGCAGAATTATTTTGGATTAAGTGTGTCAGTTTTTCAGACCTGTTTCCTATTTCTCAAGCTCGGATTTAAATTAAGATTCTCTAGGAGGCACAGAAGTTGGCAAAGTTATGAAGAATTTTTTTTTCTTCCTAATCTCGCAAACACTATTTTTTCCTATCAAGTCTTTCATTTGATATTGAATTTTTCTCTATCTCTTTCCTATTCCCATTCATTTTTCAGATTTTTCAAAAAATATATATTTTACAATGATTATTCCTCCAATCATTATATTTGGAGTTGCTACTAACAAAATATGTGTTCCCTCACCCCTTATTTTTCCTAGTCAATACTCACAGTATAGTCTTGAGTACCTTATTGCAGTGATTTATGTAATGTTGCTTCTTCCACCTTCCACTATTTAAAAGTCTAACAGAGAACCCTGTTAAGAATGGTTTATCTCAACTTTTTTTTTTTTTTTTTGTTCCATTTCATTCTCTTGCTTCATGTTACATTTGTTTACCTTTATGTTCTTTCCATATCTTTTCACTCTTCTTACTACATGTTCTTAATAGAAGAGTTAAAATATTCTCCACCACCACTTTCAGTATCTGGCCATCTAACTGGCATCTAATTTTCAATGTTTCATTAAAATAAATACTGTTAGTCTTGGAAATGATTATTATTGCTTTTTTTGACTGTGCTAATCTGTATGCCTCACTAAGAGTTGTAAAGCTGTGCTTAGGAGTTCTTCAGCAATACTGTGTACAGAAGAGATAAGATGTCTTGCTTCACTGAGTAAATGAAGTGACAAATTCTTATTTTTTTCCAAGTAAGAATCTTACAGCAAAATACTCAGGAAGTTTTTCACACAGCAGAGAAGATACATGCTCATCCTCTCTAGTATGTAGCAGAAAAATAAATAACTATTTTTTCTTTTATCTTTGACACTGTTGTCCTTTAATATGATAGTATTTGTCTCAGCTTCAAAGATTTCAGTGCCAATATGCTTTGCAATTATAGTGAAATATATCCACCTAACCATTAGTGCTTAAAATAATTTCCACTCCACCTCCTATCTGAAGACCAAATAGAGCAGGTAGATTTGATTTTGTGGTTCATGTGGTAATGCAAAAGAACATTTTGAAGCAGTGGGTGTTCATTATCGCAGGCCTTTCTGCACAACAATGTAATACAAGAAACAATATAATGGGTTGAGAATGGCCAGTTCTTGCCTCAGTTCAGGAACCCTTACTGAGAACTGATTTCCCACCTCATCCATTAGAATAAATTTCCAAAACATTTTATATTTCTGTAGCTATTACTGCCCACCACAGCTGAGTACTGATCAGAAGACAAAAGCTTTATACACGTGAATTATCCACTGCTTGAACAATACACTGTTCTGTATGGTCTCAGGAAAAATAGAAAGGCGGTATATGAATTTGGAATTTGATGTGTATGTGTTGACTGCTAATTAAATTATGTAGAGGAAGATTTTAATAATATGTGTTCTTATATTAGTCCTGCCCTGACTGTAATAGCTAATAAAGTAGACCATAGCAACCCGATGCACAGCAATCTATATAAATTGATCTGAAAATGTTTTGAAGTGCCTATGAATTTATATTCACCATTAAACAAACATTTATTTCTTTGTATGGCAGCCTCAGAAGAAGGCAAAAGATGCTGTTTTGACCTCTCTTATGTGAAAAAAAAATATTTCTTGTTCTCTGCTAGTATGGCAAGAACCATCTGGGTATTAATCCTCTGGTTCTTGCTTTGAGTTTTTTATTATTATTATTTATTTTATTTTATTTTATTTTATTTTATTTTATTATTTTATTTTATTATTTTATTTTATTTTATTTTATTTTATTTTATTTTATTTTATTTTATTTTATTATTTTAACTTTAATGCAGCTCTTTTTGACTCGTTATGGGCAATAGTCATACTGATATGTTCTCTTCATTTATGGAGCTCAGTTGTGAGGAAAGGGGTATTGTAGGTAGCATAGAAAAACACTATTCAGCATTTGAAGAAAGAGATTTGATTTGAAAATTCATGTAACTGTGACAAAGAAAATCAAGCAGTTCAATTTCTGCACACTGGTGTGGGTAGCTCCCTAGACCAGTCTGATTCCTTGCACTCCAGAAGAATTTGTTTGTTTGTTTGTTTTTGGGGATAGGGGTGTTTCTAGATCTTCATGGGTTGGTCAAGTAACTTTTTCACCATGCTTTTCTCCTCTGCTTGCAAAACAGCTAGTTTTCAGTATCACCATCTGATAAGCTGAAAAAAATGCAAGCTGTAAAAAATGAAGACTCTGAAGAATTTTAGATTACAATTAAACAGAAAATTATTTATATGTCTCTCAATTTAAGAAAAAATTGAAAATCACAAACTTTGTTGTTCCTCAGAAAAAGACAGTTAAGGTTTTATCTACTTCTAAGTAGATGAAGATTTTGTCTACCTGTAAGTAGACAAAATCTCTCTTCTGCTGCTACCTGTGAACAGAAAGGTAACAAGAAAATCCAAGTTCTGATATATTTAGAAGGCCTTCAAATGTTAGTAACATCTGCATCAGTTTGCTACACAGCTGTCACTTCTTTATTAGGAAGAAGACAACCCAAAAAATATATCCAACTGTGAACACAGGATGCATGCTTGACTTGGTCACTTGTGCAGGACAAACTTCACAGACGGCAAGAATTTACAACGTCCTATTTCTCTGCATGCAAAGGGAATCATTGAGGGGTGCATCCACCAGCATAGTTTCAAACTGGATATTTGTCATCAAAGAGAAGACAAACCTTAGTTATTGTTAGACACACATGCACATCCATTTTACTCTTCATGGAATAAGGGAATGCTGCCCACTAGATCAGTTTGGCCAAGGCCCTATCCAGCCTGGCCTTGAACACCTACAGGGATGGGGCATCCACAGCTTCTCTTGGCAACTTGTTCCAGTGCCTCAACACCCTCTGAGTGAAGAATTTCCTCCTAATGTCTAGTCTAAATCTATCCTTTTCTAGTTTAAGACTATCCCCTCTCGTCCTACCATTATGTACCTGAATAAAGACTCTTTCTCCATCTTTTTTTATATGTATTATATTTATAAGAGTTTTATAAGTATTACACTTTAAGTATAGAAAGGGTGCAACAAAGTGTCCCTGGAGCCTTCTCTTCTCCAGGCTGAATGTCCCAAGCTCTCTCAGCCTTTCTTCATAGGAGAGGTGCTACATCTTTGTAGCCCTCCTCTGGAGTCGCTCCAACAGGTCCACATCTTATTTGTGCTGGGGAACCTAAACCTGGATGCAACACTCCTGGCGGGGCTTCATGAGGGCAGAGCAGAGGGTAACAGTCACCTGCCTCCACCTGCTGGCCTCTGTTTATGCAGCCCAGGATGCAGTTGGCCTTCTGGACTGCAGACATGCACTGCTAGCTCATGTTGAGCCTTTTGCGTACCAGAACCCCCAAGTCCTTCTCTTCAGGGCTGCTCTCAATGAGTTCTTCTCCCAGTCTGTACTCCTGTCTGGGATTGCTCCAACCCAAGTGCAGCACCTTGCACTTGGGAGATGTGAGAAAGTGAGAAAACTAGATGTGAGAATGTGAGAAAACTATAATGTGTCTCACTTAGTGCAAGAAAACTATACAAAAGTTGTATTGAGTACCTTAGAACATTATCCTTGCACGTACCAGCAAAAGGGAACACCTACGAACCTTTCACAAAGAGCACTGTAAACTTTGTAGTATTCAACTTTTATCCTTTTAGCCTTATTAGGACTACTAATAATAGTAATATAAAATAATAATAATAATTAATAGCAATGCTATTAAATAATTGCAATTATTCTGTTTGTTCCATCATACAGATGAAGCATTGAATATGACTGCATATCACTAGCATATGTTCCCAGATTCTCTAAATTGCTCTAACTGTAAAACTATTGGGAATAAAACTGCACACCTACTCCAGACTTCCAATGCTTTTTCACTGTAATTAATATAGAACTGCCCCTCTCCAGAGATGACCGTTGTGAGGTGAAACTTCTCAGGCTTATAAAAAATAAAAAGGACGTCTAGTTTTAGGACTCAGACATGAATAGCACTAAATAGCTTAGCTAATTTGTCACCCCTTGTTGACAAAAGTAAAAACAGTCAAAAATATTGCAAAGTTATAAATTCTTCTTATTTGACAAATAATTGTCATTGATACAGAAGGTGATCCCAAAGTAGAAGACAGATTATCATCTACATGTTATTTTTTACCTGAACTAAGAAAAAAGTTTGGCAACTCTTAAATGAAGGCTGTGAATTTTTATAATCTTTTTTTTTTTTTTTTTTTTTTTTTTTTTTCAGCACAACATGCTCTTGTGTATTTTTACTGGGATCAATCACTTGAACAGGAGATAATCTTAGTAAGAGTCAGTTTATTTGTGCGGTTTGTCAGCATGTAATCACATAACTGACAGCATTATACTGATTTTCCATGTTTTTGTCATTATCTCCCGTGTAAATATCTATATGAAATGATTGCATTGGTCTATTTGATGATGATGGAGTCCAGTCCAGCAGCTGAAACTCTATTTGACAGTCAGAGTGCAGTTGTTCTGTTACTGTTTTCTTCTTTTCTATATCTTTCATCTTGTCCTTTCTTCGGCTCTCTGCTTCTCAGTTTCCTCATTGTTAAAATACATTGAACGATGCTGAAATATTTTGTTTTAAACATATTAAAAAACTCAGGGGAAAACAGTGGATGATGTGTAGTGGTTTAAATGCTATAGTATAATATATTCTTGAATGTAAATCTGTTTTGGTGATTTTGCTTTTTCTCAAGAACAGGTAGTGAAAAAAAAATATTAATCTAAGTATGCATCTGTGTGATTTCACCATGGAATTCTTATCTACAAGTGAACTTAGCTTCATGAAATAGAATTAATAAACCTGCATGTTTACTTTTGATATTCTAGTTTATTAAAAGTCTGTTAAAAATGGTTATTGAAAATTCAAGATAAATCACATGTACTTAATGAGACCAAATAAATAGATTTTGTCCTGTATAGATGGCAAGTGATTATTGTTAGAATAAACATAATGAAATGTAAAAGTATCTGTTGGCTTATACCTTGAAAACAAACAAGCTATTGTGAAAGTAAATTATCTAAGTAGCAGAAAGGCATGCTCCTGTTGCTGCATTAATTCATCTGCTTGCTTTATCATTATAAGTATTTCTGTTTCTTCTCGTGGGTCCAATGTATATCTTTATATGCTTAGGTATTTGTATAGTGCAATGCATTCTTCAGGGTGCTAATGAGAAAAGTAAAACTAACTTCTGGCTATTCACATTTGTGTATGACTAATAATCTAATTTTAAAAGCTTTAAAAAAGACAAGAATTATTCTGGAAAAATATAGGTGCTGACTGCAATGTTTGCAGAGGGTGCTCTTTCTAATGTGTGTTACTTCATTTGCTTATTGTGCCATCCCTGCGGCAATCATTGATTTTATCCATAGAGCTTTCAAGTATCTGAGGCCTCTTTCATCTGTAGCAAAGCAAACCAGTACATCTGCACACCAGTCAGGACAAATAATGACATTATGATTTAGAAAAGCTCACACACATGTAGATGGATGTTTATATATTCAATCAAATGTAGAAACACAGAGTAGAAAATTGCACAGCTGACTATATCAAGTTGGATTTTTGTTTGTTTGTTTGTTTGAAAAGGTATGAATAAAAGAGAAATTAAATCACTTTGCATGTTAAATCAAGGGAGTTCTTGCAATCTGCAAATCGGTTTGAAAAAATGATGTCTTAACCTCCACAGAAACGCCACTGTGAAAGACTATGGGGTGATTGGACAATGCAGCAAGAACTGTGTTGCTGCTTCTTGCAAAGATATTCATAGACTGAGTCTCCCTTCATTTAACACATGCTCTATGGATGGTTAATGAGAGCCACAAGCTGAGAATTCATCTTAAGACTGCTTACAAGAAAAAGCTTGGGACATATATGATCAAAAGGCAGAGATAGAGCAATTTTTTCTGGAGTCTGGAAACAAACAAAAAATTAAATTTGACTTATAAAGGGACAAAGAATCAGAGGAAATAATGAAATGTAGATAAGATTATGTTCCATTTTGAAAAGAACAAATGTAATTGTGATGTACCTGCACTGGCTTCAACCTCTGCTATATGAATACGGTATACTGGATTGAATAAACGGAAAGAGTACTGCCTAATAGACCAGGATGCCTAGGAGATTTGTGCAACGTCCCCATTGCTGTTGATATCAGTGCTTTGAAATTTAAAGCTCATCCTGAGTATGTCCACATATGCTGTTGTCACTTACGTGTATTTCTGTATGATCATCTTTTAAAAGGAAGTGAAAATGAAGTCTAGAGAGCAAATCATGCTTAGTGTCTTAGCTCAATGGAAAGCATTTTATGCTGGACAACATACATCAGCTGAGGATCTTCTCCCAAGAGCTAGGAAGCTGGAGAATAAGGAGGTCATACTTAAAAATCTTATATGAAGAGCATGCTGTATGTCAAAGCAAATCAAGAGAAAATGAAAATATACATAATGAGCTAAGGTTGAAAAGCTATCTAGAAAGTTTTCAGACAAAATTTCACTGCATTATCTAATGATGTTTCATGTTTTCCCTTTTAATTGCATGAAGATGTTTCAGGGGTGTTTCAGGTTGGATGTTAGTCCATTGTTCTTCATTGAGAGGGTGGTTGGACACTTGCACAGGCGCCCCAGGAAAGCAATCACAGCATCAAGCCTGCTGGAGTTCAAGAAGAATTTGGAATATGCTTTCAGACATATGGTTTGGTGGTTTGTTTTTTGAGTGGTCCTGTGTGGAGCCAGGAGTTGGACTTAATGATCCTTGTAGGTCGCTTCCAACTCAGGGTATTCCATGGTTCTATGATTCTAAAAGTCATAATCTAGACAAGGACAGAACTATTTATTTATTATTATTATTATTACTATTATTATTATCATTGTTGTTGTTGTCATTGTTATTGTTATTATTGTTATTATTATGGCTGTTGAAAAGAGCCTGGTAGGCACGTTGGTTCCAAACCTAATCTGGTACCTTGGTTGTCAGCAAACACATGAAGATGACAGCATATTCATCTAAACTCTTTCATGAGAGCGGGAAGCATATGGCTCAGAGTTGTGTAAAAGTACATGGACTTGCAAATTAAAAACAAAACAAAACAGAAACACAACCCTCTCCTGAAGTTTACAGACCCTACAAGAATGTCAGTTCCTTTGCACTTTAAGGGGAAAAGCTGGATCCAAAGGCCAGTATGGTGGCCACTGGGAGCAGACCCTGAAGTTAAATTAATCCAAGGGATGGTGAGAGATAACTAGGTTGCTCTCTTGGTTCTTCTGAAGGGTTTGTCACTGTTGACTTGGTTGAATTGGCTCAGGTCTTAGAGGAATGGTTGCCTGAGGAGAGTCAGGATGGAAAAAAAAAAACAAGCAAACAACATGATGGGGCATATCCATAATGCACAATGAGTCAATGGGTCTGACATCTAGCAAAACACCTCTGCATGAAAGCTGGGAAAGATCATTGCTTCTTCAATATCTTCAATCTAGTTCGCTTAGAGAGTGCTTTTCAAATTTCATCATTTCCCTCTCAGAATCAACCAATAGAGGAAACTCATCAAATGTTGAAACACAGATATGATCTCTGCAGCTTTAGAGTCTTAGATGATAATGTATTTAGAAGTGGGGTTAGAAACAATATTATACAAGCAAATTGCAGAACTGCTGTTCTTTTGCTTTGTTTTGCTTTGTTTTAGATTTAACTAGAAAAAAAATTTACTCCTGTCTGTCATTCATCAATGCATCTCTAATTAAGTGGGGATCTAGTGGCAGCAAGCAATGATTCTTGAATTCATCTGAGTAAAATGTAGCTTGATTATTCACTTCTTTTCCCAGCTCTTTGTATTTAGGACTCTATTCCAAGAAAAGGCTGGAAACAAAGACAAGTAGTATCTCTTGTTAAGTCCTGCCTCTGGCCAACTGCCTCTCTTGACTGACACTGAGATCTGCTATAAACTGTTGCACCTAAATCAAAGGGACTATATGTTTATCATTTTCAGGAAATATTTTTCTTGCAGCAATTCTTAGTCTCACAAATGTTATATTTTAACCACTTTCCCAGCCTGTTACCTGTTAATTACTCTGACATTTTTTAAAAAACCCTTCATTTTGCCTCTAGCTATTTCTTGTTCTGTTTTGTTCTGCTTTTTTTTTTTTTTTTTTTTTTTCCTACTGTTCCTATATGATTTCTTCACCTAGAGGCCAATTTCAACATAGAAACCTGAAGGTTCTAGGGAAAAATAGAGTCAGATCTCTGAGTTTCCATAGTTAATCTATATGCATGATCAAAAAACACACCAGAATTTTAAAAATACAGCCTAGACATCTAAACCTATCAACATGTCATTGTTAGTTCCTTTTTCTAACAAGACATTTAGTTTATACTCAGTTCTCCAAAAATGGTTTCTCATGCTTATATAACTCGTATTCTGATTTTAGCTCTGCCAAAGACAAAATTCCTTTGGATTTCAATGGACACAGATTTTCAGTGATCATATATTTTGATCTTGTCTTCTCTTATCTTTCCAAACACTTGTAGTTATTGATCCCTGGCTGCTATGGCAAAATGAATGATTGTTGCCTTTGGTGAAGATTTATTGGTGTTCCCTAATAGCTTCTGCCTCCCTGATGGCACAACTAAACTAAAACAAACAAACAAACAAAACAAAACAAAACAAACAAACAAACAAAAAACTAGTTGGAGGTTTCTGTACGCATGACAAGCATATCACATACGAGGTGGGATGTTCTGAAGTTTCTGTGTCCTTTCAGTGAAAACAGCTTCTCTTTATAGTTTGTTTCTCTATGGAATCTTATTTGTGGAGGAAAATGGTGATACTCTGTTCAGTTTTTGTCGGATAATAAACTGCTGGATAAGCAGACCGTTCTCTGCTTATGCCTAAATATTTGAGGAAGTTACCCTATCTGGATACCAAGTCATTTGACATCCAAGTCATTTCATTACAGATTAAATAGCACATTTTATGAATTAATAATAATTGTCATCATCTGTGGTGATACTTTCAGCCATGTTGCTTTGCAGCTTTTTTCTAACAGGTCTTGAAAATGCAGGTTCCTTTGTTAAATAACACATGCAGAAATGTCTTTTGAAAACTTGGAGTTTTAGTAATGTTGTATTTGACTGTACGTATAACTCCACTCTTTAGAGTGGCTGTAATACGTAGTACATTGTCAACAAAGTTAGAGCCTATTCAGAGAAATATGCTTTACAAAATAAAAGCAGATCTACAAGTGAATAAAAGTGTGCAAATCCCGATGGAAGACAGCAATAGAATCTCATAATTTATGTGTTAAGAACTTTAATGAGGCTATGGAGATCTTTTTAAGTGGAAGCAGGATTAAAAGCTAATAATAAAACTAGGAAACCTGAATAATTGGTAGAAAGATTTCAGGTGCCTAACAGTCAAGTGCTTCATCAGTGTAGGAAGCACTGATCTTGTGTTTGCACTTTTGCTCAGGTGTTTTGGCCAAAATTTCTGTGATTATGGATAGTCTGGATCCCAAAACAATGAGGAGTTATGTTGCACAAAAATAAAATAAAATAAAATAAAATAAAATAAAATAAAATAAAATAAAATAAAATAAAATAAAATAAAATAATAAAAACACTTGCTGTCGTTTCAAAGGAGCACATGCCTATACATTATTCATATCTATTCAGCAAAAATGTTTTTTACTTCCTCACAACTCAGCAGTAATAACAGGTGTAATGAAGTCCTTCAAATTCCAGAGTACCTCAGATTCCTAAGAAGTTTCTCATTGAAGTGCTTATCAGGCACTGCTTACCAGTTAAGACTGGTTGTGTTCATTCTGCTTGCAGACAGAGGTTATATTATCTGTAAATATGGGCCACAAAATTCAGTGTCCACAAAGGAAAGACTATTCCATCTTCAGAGAAATTATATTTAAGACTAACGAGGTGACTTTATGTCTTAAAAAATGAGACTTATTTTAGTCTCTATTTTTTTTTTCATTGCATATCATCTGATACATTGCTACAAATGACTATCATGGCTTTAGAAATATTGAGTTTAGGACTGAGGAATTGTTTTAGGGTAAGAGAGCAATTACAGGATTCTGTGAGAGAGCTTATACAACAGCTGCCTTTGCAAGTGTATGTAAATATCTACAAATTGGAACTCATTGATCAAGTAATATTTTAATATTAATATAATATTTAAAATTTAAATATTTTACTTGGTTAATTGAAAGCAATGTTGACTTCAAGTGCATTTCTATTACCCTCCTTCCTTCCTTCCTTCCTTCCTTCCTTCCTTCCTTCCTTCCTTCCTTCCTTCCTTCCTTTCTTTATTTTTCAAAAGATGAATTACAGGCAAACCAATTTCTTAGCTCATTTGTTTTGTATAATCTAGAACATTTTTAGTAGCAGGCCAAATGCTATCAGCAATATGCTGTGTTGAAGGAGGTTGCAGATGAAAAGATGCAAGTGGAGAACCTGCTCATTGGTTGCCCAGAGTACAAAGTAAGGGATGGGCTGCTGAGTTCTTCTCTTGACTAGCCACAGCACAAACTGATTGTCATTCCCTCTGTGTTTTTCTTTTTGATTAAGCCCTTTTGTTTTCCTTATCATGAGACAACATATTGAAAGATAAAATCAAATCAATGAATGTTCTAGTGACTGCAATAGAGTGAAAAATGTTTTTCTTGTGGGGGTGGTAGTGAAGTATTCAGGGAGGTCTTCTTGACAGATTCTTTTTTTTTTTTTTTTTCTTTTCTTGCTGGATTTCTTGATTAACTGCACAGAAAAGTAATATGACAAGCAGCTCATTTTTATTTATTTATTTTTTTTTTTTTGTTTTCCCACATGTATTTCAATACGAGAAACAGTCATGATTCTATCCACATTTTCTTTCTTACAGTGAAGTAGATTTTGTACAGACTTAGTTTTAACATAAGTGTTACAACAATTAAACCTTAAAATAGTCTTATGTTTTCACACACACACACACACACACACACACCAAAAAACAAACAAAAAAAAGTGTAAGAAGAGAAGAAAAAATCATGGACTTTGAACAGTAACTAAACCAAGAAGCTTGACTTTATTGCAGAACAGATATGAATAGGTATCTCTCTAAAACTTCCACAAAGAAGAAAATTAGGGATTTCAAAGTCATAGTGATAACTGACTGCAACATCTGAGTTTGGCATGCACAGAATACACTGTAAGTTCTTATTTATACATATGCACATGCCTTTACTATATACTACATGCATATAGCAAACAGATGTTCCAGATGTACGTAAGTCCAAGTAATCCAAGTGCCCATCCTTTTATTAAAGGGAAAAAATAAAAAAAGGTTGCATTACAGTCCATTAAGCATATTGCGGGAAGCAGAAACTTTAGAGTGCATTAAGCTTATTGTGGGAAACAGAAATATATCTACATGGTAAATACTAGGAAAAATAGAGAAAGAGTGAAAGAGAATATATTTTTACGCAGAAGCCTGCAAAGAGTGTATTTCGAAATAGGCCAGCTGATAAGAGAGCCAGCTTCACGACCAAATAATTTGATTTGATTTGCTGCTCATGTGAGTGAGTAGAGTGAGCAATTTTACTTATAAGTGTTTGTATGACTGGGCCTGTGCCATGTTACAGGAACTACATCCGACACTTTTGGACTTCTGTCAAACAAAACAGAAGGGATTAACTTTATTCTTTGTGTGCTGTTTGTGAAATCTGTTCACAACCTCTCACAACCTAGATACACTATTATGTTGCTTCTCAGTTCCATGTAGGCTTTGGAAACATGATTACTAATAGCAAATGTTTATACAAGACAATATAATTTTTATTCTTTTATTTTCTCTCTCCTCCCCCCCCCCCCCCCCCCCCCCTTTTCTTTTTTTTTATTAGAAGAAAACAAGTTAGTCAGTTTTCTTACATGTTCTCAGATCATCTGAGTCTGTCTGGACAACAAAGTTATTGTAGAAACTTAGATTTCTACTAGGTATGTTTAGTTGAGACCTTTAGGTCATTTTACATTTCAAATGTTTTAAAAAGTAATTATTTATCCTTTTGAGTTCCCATTTCTGTATCTGGTGTGAAGTTCTCATTGAACTTAGCTATAATTTCCCACCCAATAAAATCATAGAATAACTTGGGTTGGAAGGGACCTTAAAGACCGTCTTGCTCCAACCCCTCTGTCATGGGCAGGTATGCCACCCACTATGACCAGGTTGCCCAGGGCCCTGTCCAACCTGACACTGAGCACTTCCAGAGATGGGACATCCACTGCTTCTCTAGGCAACCTGTCCTAGTGCCTCTCCAATCCCTTTATGAAGAGTTTCTTCCTTACATCTAATCTAAATCCACCCTCTTTCAATTTAAAGCCATTACCCCTTGTCATCACTATCTGCCTGAGTAAAAAGTCACTCTCCATCTTTTTTGTAAGTCCCCTTTAAATACTGAAAAGCTTCAATGAAGTCTCATCAGAGGCTTCAATTCCACAAGATGAACATCCCCAGCAGTCTGTCTTTCTTCACAGGACAGGTGCTTCAGCCCTTTAATCATTTTTGTGGCTCTTCTCTGGACCAATTCTAACAGGTCCACATCATTCTTGTGCTGGAGGCCCCAGACCTGCATGCAGCATTCCAAGTGGGGCCTCACAAGGGCAGAGCAGAGGGGGACAACCACCTCCATCAAACTGCTGGCCGCTCCTTTGTTGATGCAGCCCAGGTTGCAGTTGGCCTTTTGGGATGCAAGTCCACACTGCTGGTTCCTTTGCATCCACCCGAACTCCCAAGCTCTTCCCCACAGAAGAAGACACTGAAGACAGTGAAGGCATTAAGGCACTGCTCTCACTGAGTTCTTCTCTCAGCCTGTCCTCATGTCTGTGATTGCCCTGGCTCAGGTGCAGCACCTTGCACTTGGCCTTGTTGAACCTGAATAGGTTCACATGGGCCCACCTCTCAAGCTTGTCCAGGTCCTTTTGGATGGCATCCTTCCTTCTGTTGTATCAACTGCACCACTCAACTTGGTGTCATCACAGACACAGATCACAGAATCACAAAATGTTTGAGGTCGGCAGGGACCTCTGGAGGTCATGTTGTCCAGCCCTCCTCAAGCCACCTTAAGCCAGTTGCCCAGGATCATGTCCAGACAGCTTTTGATGATCTCCAAGGGGGGGCAAAATCTGCCACTGCTCAGTCACCCACATGGTGAAGAAGTGGAGGGAACCTCCTTTGTGCCTGTTGCCTGCTGTCCTGACACTGGGCTCAACTGAAAAGAGCCTTGCTCAGTCTTTGTATCCTAAAGAACAGTAGAGATTCCAATACAAGAGATTCATTTAATCTGCCATAAAGATAGAAATTACAAAACAGGTCAAAATACCTGAGGGTGAAAAGAGTTTGATTCAAGCCCCTTAAGAGAGAGATGAAAGCCCATTCAGTATCAATGTGTTGGAACCTTCTTTTGATTTTCCAGCCTTCTAGCCGTAATTTCATGTTGCAGACACCCAGCTTGCATTTTAGCAGCTTTGCCGGTTACTCTAGAGAAGCAGCTGTTGCTATAGAAGGTGCAAATAAATGGAGAATGTGTGTTAGCACACTACTGATTCCTTTCCAAGAGTATAGTGAGAAGTGAATGAAATTGCTTTGGGATGGAGTTCATTGGTTTCACTGACAGTGAAGCATCTCTCTTTGAAATTATTACATAGTTTGAGAACTGTTTAGTCACTGGCTTGGATACATAATTGGGAACCAAATATACATATTTTTTCCTTTGCTTTTTACCACATCATTAGCATGATTTCAGGGGACAAACTCTTCTCACCTACTTTAACCCTCAACTGTTACCTCTTTCCTTCCCTACTCCCACCCAAGAGAAACTAGAAGAGCTTTTCCTTTATTTTATTATTTTTTTTTCTGTTACAACTTCAGATACTCTTTTTTCTCTGTAAAAAAGTTTGAGTTTTTCAGCCCTGACAACTGGGTTAGTAATAGGTATTGTCTTTCTGTACAGACCTTGCCTCTGTTACATCTTTAGACTATCAAAATACTGCTCTTTCCCCAGGCAGCTTAGAACTGCTTTTTCTGTCTCTTCTTCCCAAAGAGTGTTTCCATGGCAGCTCTTTATCCTTCTGAGAAGAAGTCTACCCTGTCCCCATCCTTCTTGTTCTTGTCTATTGTTCTAAATCATTAAAGAAACTTGAAGAATCTTCAGCCATGATGAAGAATTGCATGAAATTGCTTTCTGCTAACAAGGCAATGAACACTGTAGTTACTTTTTCTTTCTCCTACTTTTCTTTCTTTTCTGCTCCTCTGTCAAAGTCCACATATGAACTAGAAAAGTGCTTAATATTGTCTTCAAGAAACTCTTCAAGTAACCTTCAAACATGTTTATCTTTTCTATACTCTGTTTCTTATTCTGTTACATATTCTTTTTTTTTTTTTTAAACTAAACTGGTTTGGTTTTGTTTTAATATTCTATCATTTCTCACATGCTGCTCTGCAAGTACTGCACTGAAATACACCTGGATGAAACCCATAAAAATCTTTATCTAGAAAGTTATCTACCTCATCATAAAAACATAAAGGATTTGTTTTACTCAATACACTTTTTTATTAAACAGTGATGCTTTCTCTCATTTTTAATTAGTTTCTTTCATGTTTGAATGGAAAATTATTTAAAATGTTTAAATTTTTTTCTACAGTCCTGCATATTACTGCAATCAAACTAATAAGCCTGGGTTATCTTTGGTTACATAGTCTACTTCTGATTTTATATTTATATTAAAAATGCCCACTGCTAGATTTGAAATTCCTAGGAATTCTGCAACGGAAATAGTCTTAATTTTACTTAATCCTTCTCTACTAATTTTTGCCTTTCTGCCTTAGTATGCCTATGTGATTATGTTAAAGCTTTTTACCTCCCTTATCTACCTTATCTGTATATTCTTTTCCACAGTTTGACCTTCCTCCCCTCAGACTGGAAGTCACACAGAGAGGACAAGAAATGTCCTAATGTTCTGTCTAATAAGAATTGACTCAGCTAAAGGACTGCATCCACAGCTCTGGATATAGGTGGTCATACTAATCACCCGTGTCAGGATGAAATGTACCCAATCATCAGTTCATTGTTCTGTACCCTAGCTTCCAGACAAATCCACCTGATTACAGCCCTGTCTTTGGGTCTGTGTAGGAGCAACTAGCGTCAGGCTAGCTTTGGCAGTATGGTTACTATTAGGTTCACATTCCATATGGACCTTCACCTGTCTTTGTTTTGAGCTAAGATTCAGCACCTTGTTTTAATAATAGTTGAAAGAAAAAGTCTTGCTTACTTTACATTTTGATTTTGCTGCACATGCTTTATTTAGCATCTAATTTCTTCATTGTTTGTTTTCTTTTTGCATATATACCTGAAGAACCTGTAGATACCTATCTTAATATCATTTGCATGGTCAGTCTGATTTTTGGCAAAGTGCATTTCTTAAGAACCAATCATGTATCATTCATTCACATTCCACATTTACATTTTTACAGCTTTTTTAAAGCATGTTAGGGATGTTTCTGAAGGAGTTGCTTCCATTAATTATGTCTAGAACAGTGCCCATGGGAAGGAAAGACTTCACACAAGTCATTTGTCATATACTGAAATTAAGTGTTCATCTTTGGGTTGCGATTCACACTTCTAAGAAGCAGCCGGCTTGCTGTTATAACATGGATCCTGTCATTATCTGAAAGTAGTTGCTCCTTGTTTATTATCTTTCAGTTATATCTGTTGGCTAATACTGCCATTGTAAATAAGCCAGGATCTTAGTATAGTTGTACAAGGACACAGTAAACCTAAAAATATATTTAAAAGAATAATTTAATGTAATAACCAAGAAAAAAAGTGTGCATGGCAATGCATATTCCAGAGCCTTCAGGACTCTGGGAAAAGTGCCAACAGTGACATGAATTCTTCCTTTTGCTTTATGAAACATTTTCTTTTTCTCTGTATTCTCCTCCCTGATGATGCATTCCCTGCTTTTGACTCACTGCACTAGTAATTCATAATATTTAATTCTCTATTGTATGCATTTCCCCATCAAGTTAAGCCTTCAAGCAGCAAAAGTAAGGGACAGCAGAGGTTTAAGAAGTAGAGAATCAGCAGCATATAAGCTTAGATTTCCTGAGAAAATTATCATAGAACTGCTGAGAGAATTTCTGCCAAATTTGCCAAAATTTTGAGTCAGAGCTGACCGACACAGTTCATGAGATCCACTTAGGTGTTGCATAGAACAAGATCTAACTCTGTCAGAAAAAGCTCATTGTCAGGTCTAAATTGATTGATTTATTTATTGCCTGTATATATGACATTGATCTAAGACAAAACTGATATCCTGTAGTTATTGGGATTTTTATTTATTTTCAATTTAACAGTAGGAATATCTTACTGATGTTATCCTTTATCATTTGTTTTCCAGGAGTCTCCTAGGTTGCTCAAACCATGTTGGGGCTCTGTTTTTTCTTGGCATCTTACATCCTATAAGAAAGGATTTCTTCTGTTCTAAACAGCTACAAAACTAAGATACAAATTGCCATTTCTGTTATGAATCTTTTAGTTTAGACTTCTTCAAACCTTCTCCTGGTACATGCAGATAGGTAAATTTGCCTTAAACAGTTCTATGTCACATATGGAACCCAGCCTACTAAATTTATAAACTTAGCAAGACTTGAGAGTCTTAGGTTGTGGGAGAAGATACTCAGTTTTCAAAACATAGCCAGGATCAAACTGAACCCTCTGGCATTTTTTATTGTCTGAAAACCTGCAGGTTTACCTTTGGTTGAGCTCCAGTATATGGAAGTCTGCGCAAGTGCCATTTTGTCACAAAACATGTATGACAAAATCTATTCTCAGAATAAGAAAGCAAGGTGAATTTAAGGGATGTGAGGAAAATGCACATTTAGTCTAGCCAACAGCAAAGGATAAATGTGCTTGTCCAGGAATTGTACCATGAAGGTTACAAAATCAAAAATACGTTATTTCCTGGAAGTGTTTGAGGCTGGGTTATTAAACAGCAATTAAAATAACTAGAACAACCGTGAAATGCCATTTGGTTTTTAAATTATTATTGAAGAGTGCCTCCTAAGCCCAACCTCTGTGACTCTTCTTTTAAGCCAGCTGCAACTCATGCTGTTTCTCATGCATTATACATTAAACCCATATGGTAGCGTGAGGTGGAGGGTGTCTGGGGAGAAGCTCCATACTGCTCTTTTCACTCCAGGAGGCAGAAAAAGTAAGAAAAACTGGGGGGGGGGATGGGGGTGGGGGGGGTGGAATATAAGTTATATCACCATGTTATTCACTACCTTAAAGTTTCCTTAATTGCAATATTTTAGAAAGAAACAGAGCCCTCTAGGAAAATATGATATTTCTTTACCACTTATGTATTTATTTTTAAGCCAGAGATGATTTGGAACTCTGATACCATTGTATTTTGTGCCAATTATGTTGTACACCTCTGCTTCATCTGGTGCCAAGATGAGAGAAAAGGTCAAAATAGCTGCTGTATGGCAATAGCTCATGGAGCAAGGGTTTCACATTTATGTGCTATTACCTTGGCATTCATTAGTTATTTATAAACTCCTCTGTGCAAAGGTACTTGGGTTTTATTTTTGCTCTGACCTTTTCATGGAAAACTAGAGGCTGCAATAGCTTGCTTACATATAACTGAAAGGAGTTAGGGTTATACGCACAAATAGCGTGGGTGTATCCTGCATCCACGTTTGAGTAAAAGATTATGAAAAGTTATGAATGTGGATGTAGCAAAAAACAACTAAAAAATATCAAAATGCTTGAAGAAAATAATTTAATACTTTTTAAATCCTAAGACAGTAGTCAAACTTCCGAATTAGATTTCTTGGCTAACCCCAGAAATATAATGCATACTATAAAGAGAGGAAGTATTTAAACCTTAGAAGGAAGCAGCGCCTCACTTTATTTGAAAAACATGAATTTTAATAGTGAGGTGTTTCATACTATCATGATTAGTTTCCCTTTAACCTCTCACTGATATTTACCCTAATTTCCTATCAGAGGTTCCTCTAATAAATGTATAAACTACATGGGGAAAATACTGAACAAATACCAGAAAATACCCAAGTACCAGTCTCCCTGTTCCCTTCACAACAAGAGATAATGTTTTCCTGAAGCATGAGAAGCCAGACATTTCCATCCTTTTGATGAATGTAGCTTTGTATTGAAAATAAAAATAAAAATAAATAAAAATAAAAATAAAAAAATAAAAAATAAAAAATAAAAATAAAAATAAAAATAAAAATAAAAATAAAAATAAAATAAATCCCAGTTTGAGGGTGAAGGTCCTGTCCTTCAGGCTTGTTCACTTCCCTCAGAAGAGAAGGCTTCTGGGGAGCTAATAATAGCTCCTTATCCACACTCAGCACAGTAACTAGTAGGAGGTTACTGAGAAGAAAGAATGAACATATTCACTGCAATTCATAGAGGGAGGATAAGAAAGAAAGGGCATAAACTGAAACACAAGAGGTTTCGACTGGATATAAGGTAAAATATTTTCTTCATTAGAATCATAGAATGGTTTGGGTTGGAAGGGACCCTAAAGATCATAGGCAGGGACACCTTTCACTAAATCAGTTTTCTCCAAGGCCGATCCAACCTGGCCTTGAACACTTCCAGAGATGGGGCATCCACAACATCTCTGGCAACACGTTCCAATGCCTCATCACCCTCAGAGTAAAGGATTTCTTCCTAATGTCTAATCTAAATCTACCCTTTCTTAGTTTAAAACCATTAGTCCTTCTCCTATCACTACACTCCCTGATAAAGAGTCCTTCTCCTACTTTCTTGTAGTCCTCCTTTAGGTAGTGGAAGGCTGCAATGAGGTGTCCCCAAAGCTTTCTCTTCTCTAGGATGAACAACCCCAGCTCTCACAGCCTGTCCTCATAAGAGAGCTGCTCCAGCCCTTTGATCATATTTATGGCCTTCCTCTAGACTCATGTCCATGGCCTTCTTTTGCTGGGGGACCCAGAGCTGAATGCAGTGCTCCAGGTGGGGTGTCATGAGAGCAGAGTAGATGGGAGAATCAACTCCCTTGACTTGCTAGCCTCGCTTCTTTTGATGCAGCCCAGGATACAGTTGTCTTTCTGGGCTGCAAGTGCACATTGCTGGCTCATGTTGAGCTTCTCATTCACCAGCATCCCAAGGTCCTCCTGCTCAGGGCTGTACTCAATCCATTCTCCGCCCAGCCTGAATTTGTCCTTGGGATTGCTCCAGCTCATGTGCAGAACCTTGCACTTGGCCTTGTTGAACCCCATGAGGTTTGCACAGGCCCACCTCTCAAGCCTGTCCAGGTCCCTCTGGATGGCATCCTTTCCTTCCAGATGGCGTTTCTTCCCTCCAGCATGTCAACCACACCACACAGATTGGTGTCACTGGCAGACTTGCAGAGGGTTTACTTTGCTGTCAATCCCACTGTCTGTGTTACTGACAAAGATGTTAAACCGCACAGGTCCCAGTTCTGGCACCTCTGTCTGGCTCCTTTCAAAGGATGTGCATTACACTTTTGGGGTTATGTTCAGTTTGCTTTTTGCCCATATGTATTCTCTTCTTACCAGAAAGTCCAGTCAAATGCATCTGGAGTAAAAAATATAACTGTAGGGATTCCAGTGCCTTAGTCTTGATACAAAACAAAACAAAACAAAACAAACAAAACTGTTAGCTGTTTCTTTTCAAACTGACCTTATGGCTTTCCTAAAACATTTCTTTGTATCCAGAAATTTCCCCTCCATAGGAATGCACTGGCACTGTGCAGCTTATCTACATTAAGGCCAGTGCAGACTGACTGTATTGGGCTTAGGTGGTACAATTTTGGTGGTCGGGTGGCTGCAGAAGTGACCTCTGTGAGCAGAGCCCAGTGGCTGCCCCATGTCAGAGCAGAGCCAGCTCCAGCTGGCTCCAAAATGTACTCACCACTGGCCAAAGCTGAGCCAGGGAGCAGTGGTGGTTTGGCCTCTGGTAGAGCAGATTGAAGGAAGGGGAAAAAAATGCTGTACAACAGCAACTTGGGAGAGTGAGGTGTGAGAACCAGCCTTGCAGCCCCTCAGGTGAGTGCAGCAGGGGGGCAGGAGGTGCTCCAGGCAGGCAGCAGCAGTTCCCCTGCGGCCTGTGCAGGGAGAGGCCCCTGGTGGAGCAGGCTGTCCCCCTGCAGCCCATGGGTCCCACACGGAGCAGATCTCCACGCTGCAGCCCCCCCGTGGAGGAGCCCCTGCTGGAGCAGGTGGATGTGGCCTGGAGGAGACTGCGGCCCATGGAGAGCCCCCGCAGGAGCAGGCCCCGGGCCAGAGCTGCAGCCCGTGGACAGGAGACCCCGCAGCAGGAGCAGGGGGTCTGGGGGGAGCTGCCGCCCACCCGTGGGGGACCCGTGCTGGAGCAGTTTGCTCCTGGGGGATGGATGGACCCCGTGGTACGGAGCCATGTGGGAGCTGTTCTTGAAGACCTGCTGCCTGTGGGCAGCCCCCGCAGGCTCAGTTCGGGAAGGACGGCATCCCGTGGGAGGGACCCCGCGTGGAGCAGGGGCAGAGAGTGACCGAGAGGGAGCGGCAGAGACAAAGCATTAGGGACTGACCGCAGCCCCCATTCCCTGTTCCCGTGTGCCGCTCAGGGGGAGGAGGGAGAAGAGGGTGGATTGGGAGAAGGTGTTTTTAGTTTGCTTTTCATTTTTCACTGTTCTAGTCTGTTAGTAATAACCAAAAATGACATTAATTTCCCTTATGATGAGTCTGTTTTGCCCATGACAGTAACTGATGAGTGATCTCTCTGTCCTTGCCTCAAATGAGACTTTTTTCATCATATTTTCTCCCCCTGTTCCCTTGAGGATTGGGAATGAGAGTGACGTAGAGGATCTGAGCTGCTACTGGTGTTAAACCTCCATACTGTCTTCACGTAAACTTGCGTAATAAACCACAACTCCTCGAGCAACATGAGCAACACGTAGTGGCTACATGGTATTTTGCTTGTTCAAGATATTTCAGATATGCAGCATGATTGCTTTGCACAATAAAAATCTTCCTGAAAGTACTGGATTTACTGAACATATCTAAAGATAGTTAATTTTCCACAGATTTGGTGTTTCCCAGAAGCTATCTGAGGTATGATAACTCTATGCAGATTCTTTTTTTTTTCCTGCACATGTAGCTTATCCTAATGATTTACATGGATCAAAAACTTGACTACGCTTACATTATCTGCTGTCTCAATTACAAAGAAACTGCTTGGTCTACCCTACTCTTATGCTTCTGAACAGTTTTTTGTTTGTTTGTTTGCTTGTTTGTTTTAAAAAAAATTATCATATACCTATTGACATATCCTTCCACCAGCTCCTCTCTTTTCTACGTTAGTCTTTTTTACACAGATCTTCCATGATCTTCCATGCATTTAGCGTCTTCCATGCCTCATGATGAGCTTCCCATGTCCATTTAATACCATTTTCACAACAGCAATTTCATGCCTTACTACATTGCAGTGAAATTCCCTGATCATTCCTCTGTCCCACCAGAGTTGACTCTACTGCAATGCTTCTGAGGAAAAAATGAAATGAGGAGGATGAATCCACCTTGACAAGCTGCAGATTCGGTATATCCACCCACCTGCTTATTGAATGGTCACTCTTGTCACCTACACAGTTTTCAACTATTCTAAGGGCCAAATCCATATTATCTTGCACTGTGTGATCCTGCCTGTAGTTATAATATACAGACTGTAGGATACTACTGCTAAAAATAATAACAGAGCTCATGCAGAAATGCTGTCTTCTAGTTCTCTTTCACTGATGAAGTCCTGTGGAAAATGTATACTGATTAAATGCATGACAGTTTTCAGCAACCTGCAGGGAATATCATTTAAACAAAAACACTTAAACAGCATTTTCAGATTGGAATGAATACTATGTGAAATAATTAAAGTAAAAAGAAAATACATGCAAACTACAATGCTTAGCTGGCTTCTAATGGAAATACTTCAACACAAAGCAGATATTTTCCTGTGGAAATATGCAGTGCTGACTTTGGTATGTATTTTGATCTAAACCATGTACCTGGTAAAATGATTCAAGCCTGAACAGAATAATTAATTAATTTAGAATAGATTATTTCTAAACACCAGAAGGGAGGAAGAAAAGAGACATTCTGAAAACCACAATTAGTATAATATATTCTCCAAATACTGACAGTTTTACATTGATGGGGTAACTTTTGTTTCTTGGAATGAAAATGTAATTTTCGGTCACATCCTCAATGTTTCTACAATTCATATAACAAGATGCAGATAGCAGAGGTGGGTCTGTGCTGCTTTCCAAGAAAAAAAAATAAAAAGAAAAAATACTTCCTCTGTAACGACTTCATATTAAACAGTGGGAAACAGGGTGTGATTGCATCTTTAAAAACTGTGTCTATATTTTTCCACTCAATCCCATATGGCCACCACGGTTTTGTCACCTACTTCTCTTTAGGAACTGGTGATATATTACTATATATGTTGAAAGAGATCTCCTGTGACCAAGCAAACACTATAGGTGTTGTGAAACTTCATGAAATTTGACAGAAATGTACTACTAAGATACATTAATGTTTTTATTTTATTTTATTTTATTTTATTTTATTTTATTTTATTTGTGTGCAAGGATCATTTGATTTGAAGTACAAATAGGTCTCCATTGCAACATAATGTTCTCTTATAACCAGAACATGTACCCATGAGTCAGGGAACCTTTTCCAATGCTGTTTGGCAACCAGGTAATCTGATTTTTCCCCTACTTCTCTCAGTGTTACTGAGAACTGATTCCATCCAATCTGTTTATGTATTAGCTTCCAAAAGTTATGAGGCCACAGGTCAAGAGAGAGGTCGCAACTGGTAGGTCAGGTGAAAAGCTACAATGTGTTAAAGGAAGCAAATGATGGAGCCAGGCTCCTTTCAGTGGTGCCCAGTGCCATATAATGGGCAACAAACTGGAACACAAGAGGTTCCCTCTGAACATCAGAAAATATTTACTGTGCAGGTGACTGTGCATTGGTACAGGCTGCCCAGAGATGTTGAGTTGTCTCCCTCCTTGGAGATCTTCAAAAGCCATTTGGACATGGTTCTGGGCAAGCTGCTGAAGGTGGCTCTGCTTGGGCTGGAGGATTGGACCTCCAGACATCCTTGCCAACATCAATCATTCTGTGATTCTGTGAAATGAAAACCTAAATATAGCTGAAGACAGATAGACACATATCTACTTAATCAAACTAACAGAGTTCCCACACTACAATGTATGTTAACCTATAAAAACTTGTCTGTATGAGTTGAATTTTCTTTTTTTTTTTTTTTTCTAGGTTTTCCTTTCTTCTTCCAAGCAGCTGAAGAACTACATTTCTGTTGTCATTCTTCATGAAGTATTTTGTCTTCAACACTCAAAAGCATTACAAAGCACTGAAATTCAGACAATTTAAAGTATTCTGCTCAATATGGCATTAAAATAAATAAATAAAAGTTATTTATATATATATATATATATATTTACTTATATTTAATTAAAACAATCAAACAGACAAATAAACCAGAACAAAAAGGTGTTCAATGATCTTTTAAGTTTCTTAACACATTTCTAAACTTCAGTTTTTCCCATGGCATAGGTTTGCATGATTTTCCTTAAACTGTACCTGCAAACCCCTTTTTCTGATGACTACAGCAAAAAAGCTAAAGAAGAGAAAATACCCTAATAAAACATGTTAGTGTATTAGGCATTCAACCTTTGCATAGGAAATAAATCTACCCTAAAAATTAGCTCATACCTCACAGAACATATTGCCTAGAGGTGAAAAAACTTTGGTGTAGTGGTTTTATTATACTTCAAAAAACAGACAATTTGTTTGCATTTCAGGTAAATAGAGGACACACAGAATTTAGAAAATACCTACACTGCTTTCTTAGCCTTATTTGATTAAGAGCATCTAAATCTTAATTCTGACGTCTTTTCAGGTTTTCCCCTTCCCTTATGTAACTTTAAATCTGCTTGAAACCTAAGTGTCAGTTAAGACATGAAAAAAGAGCAGATTGATTTCAGACCTGCTACTAAATACTGGCCTGCCACAGTCTATTTCCCAAGGCTGACCTCATCTTATTTAGGCACAGCTGTCTTTTCCTTCATTCATCTCAGTCTGGACTGTTCTTCCCACTTATCTAATGGGTTACAGTATGCATACAAGGGTAGATTTTGTTTCTTCACATTTTTATCAAGTGTCTTCAATACCTCAGCATTCAATTTGGCTCTTTTCTGGTAGAAAAAATCATGAATCAAAAGGGTTGTTTACAGTTGCTTAAAATGTTGGCAGACACTCCAAAACCAAGTGGCCTTCTTTTGTGAGGTGCACTTCTAGTTAGTGTATGAGATGTTTTTTGTGAAATTGCAGCTAATACAAAATTAAGATGTATCAGCTGCAGTAAGTGAAATTTCAGTAGTACAGTCTCAGTACTAGCTGAAGCAGAAGACTTAAGTTGGACAGAAATGAATAAAATATTGTAGCCAGTACCACAAGTGCAATGACTGTTCAGAAAAAATCCTCTTGGAAAGACTGCGGGGACAATGGCCACTTTTTGTCCATGATTAATTTCTGATCACATTACAGGTGTGGTTCAACTCAACCTTTCAACTTCAGCTTTAAACATGGAAGGCTCTTTTCAGCTTTCCTGATTTTCATAACTATTTGCAAGTTTTGTTTGCTCCATTGCAGTGTTATGCTCCATTACATATATTCCATTGCCTTCCTTTAAAACAGACAAAAATTCTTGCAAAGTAACAAGAAAACAAAGGACATGGCAATAAATAAATAAATCCCTAATCTGTGCACAATGAGGGGAAACACCCTGAATAAGATAACCAGCAGATGCTGTAGAGTATGGCAGACATATGGAAGTATTTAGTGGACTGGTGAACATTGAAGCAGTTCAACATCTGCCAGATGCCTAAGACAGAGACTTATGAACTATTTCTTTGAACTCCAGCAACAGAGCCAGCTGAAAAAGCAGACTTTTTCCACCAATGCTCATTTGTTGAAGTTGTCATCTCTAAATCAAAGTTCTGCTTTCGGTCTAAGTTTAAATTGGTATATGTATATGAATTGCCTAATAATTTTATTTGAAAATTATTTTTATTATTCTTAGCATTCAGTATGTATAAAGACTTTGAATATAGAAAAATAAATTGTTAATATGCTTATATTTATTCTAAGAACATGTATTCTGCATCATTCACACTGATTCTGAATTGGTCATTTCTTGTACTGCTCTGAATTTTCAAGGAACACACAAAGTAGTGGCCAATGTTTTACATAATTATAGTTCATACATAGCTTAAATTCAGTCTATGAAGGCTTGCCAGAATGTTTTCTCCTGATTTGCTCACCTGTTGATTCAAAGGTGCTATACATTTTCCTTTTCTTTACATCTTTGTCAGCAGCTGGAAGTGGGTGTTTTTTTGGTTAAGAAAGCTTGCTGAGACTTTAAATAAATCTTTAACTATTTTTTGACATTTTGCTTTTCAAGGGAAATAATGATTATTTTAAAAAAATAAAATAAAATAGCTATCTTTATTATTTTTGTTTTCCTTAGAATTACACAGAAGTTTTGGTCTCTGTCTTAAATGGACTAGCAATACTGTGTGTGAGGCTTAGGCCTGACCTATGAGTTAGAAAGCTTAAAGACACTTTCAATCTTTCTGAGATGTTCAGTTGAACACAGTTAGATGCATGTAAGGTGCTACCAGCTAGTCCCACGAAAATGGAAAAACTGAAATCATTAGTTGGACCTAGAAAAAAATTAATCTTTCAAATATGGAGCCAATCACAGAGGTACCTATTTTACTATTTGTTCCTGTATTAATGCATAAAACTCTCCTAACAGAACTGCTTAGACCCTGAATTTCATTTATTTCTGTGTATGATCCAGAAACTAGCTGGCACAATACCATCCCATGTCAGCGTATTGGCCTTCCAGGTAGATTTCATAGATTTATGGGACTGGCAGTTGGGAACCCATGGAGATCTCCAAATTAAACAGCTGTGGAGAGCTTCTACCATGGAGCAGTATTCAATACAAATGTAACCCGATTCAGACGTATCTTAGGTGAGATGTGATGCACTTTCGAATTCCTGATTCTGGTACGTTGGGCAGGAAGCTCTTTTGATTTCTTTTTTCATATAGTATCTTAATGGAGCAATATAAAAAGTTTTCAGAAGTAATGACATCAGCTCTGTAGAGGACAGGAACAGACAAAATTATAAATGAATCACATGCTTTAGTCCCCGTGCCCTTTGTGAGTTAGACTAAATGATTTGTTTCCTTTTAAATTAATTTTGAATGTCACACTAACCTCAGTTGTTAACAAGCTTAATACATTAATATGTTATGTGACTTTGGAGTGAATGACAAAAGATAATTTCAATGTAAAAACACAAAAAAAGCAACAACTGAAATTGTTAGAAACATTTTTTATGACAAAAGTTTCTAACTACAGTATTAATCCTGGTGCAGTATTTAAATAATTGTCTACACTATGACCCTATTGCTAGTTCTTAACTAATCGAAAAGGTTAATAACAGTAATAAAAGATAAACAAGATCTTCCAAGTTTACAGCACTCAGTTTTTAAAGCCCTCATTACATTCTGAATTCTAGAAATACAAACCTGCTTTCAATAGCTATTCTAAATCAGATATTTAAAAATAATCTCTTGAATAAAAGTCTGTATATAAAAAAAAAAAAAAAAAACAGTTGAAGAATTTACCTTAAAGTACTAAAAACATACTAAAAACATACTAAATCTGTGTTTCAGCTCTGATAGCTTTTTCAGTGCCAAAGTACTTTAAGAGGAATATTCTGATATTTCCCCTTTGACTTTATTATAACAGAAGTCAGCAAGACTGTACTGCCTGAACGCATCTGCAATAGAAAACAAGCATGCTTTAAAATAATAGCAAAGTTGAATATGTACACACACATTTTCCTTAGAGTCACTCTGTTAGCAATATATATATGTTGGAGTACAGCTAAAACTGAATTATGAAAACATACCCTATTTAAGAAGCTTTAAATATTGTATATATAATGTTCTGTTTAAAGCTGGCCTGCTTCTGTGAAGAAAGCCATTAGGAAAGGAAAAGAAGGAAGATTAAGTTCTTGCTATAGTCAAAAGACTAGCCAAACATGATGATGAACAGAACAGGAAATCCAATAAGAATACTGGAACAGCAGAAGTACTTATAATCTACATTAGTTCCTCAAAAGTCAATGACAAGTTGATAGAGATGTGCACAAATTGCAGTTCTGCACAATCACAGACTATTTGATAGGGAACAAATCCTATCTTAACAGAGTTGACCTATGTACCCTATGATCAAGAACCTCAGTTCTTAAAAGTGATATGATTCAGTTTTTCTCTTGAAATTTTGATTTGACTCTTTATCCCCAGTTCTGCTTCCCGTGTTTATATGGGTCTTTCATGGTTTAATAGTTTTCTTGCTTCCTAATTTTGCCGTTGTTGTGACTGTAGGAGCAGACACCCTTGGAGTTAGCTAAGGCTAGAGCCAATCTCATAGTTTGAATATCAGGAGAGAGTCTTACATATGAGAAATTAAACCATTACAGCAATCCAATTATTATGTTGCTTCGAGAGGGAAGTAATCATTCACATGGACCAGGATTTTACAGGGTTCACAATGCCCCCTGACACAAGCATGGTCAGAATTGCTTTTGGGAATGATAGGAAGACCGTCAAGTGCTGACATATTTGGAAGGAGTTAGATGTTTGTTTAAACGTACTGTGTGACCAGAAAGGAATGATGTTTACAGTTCATAGGTTTTCTGTTTGTTTGTTTGTTTGTTTTAATTTGAATTTTCAGAGTGGGAGAGAACAGGGAACTGATTAATGTAGCAGTGATGGAAATGGAAGGACATACTAACAAGGGAAGTCACATGTAGTATAGAAAATCACTATGCAAAGCACTTTATTTCATAGCATTTTCCTCGTGTTTTAAAAATGAACTTCATCCATGTAGCTTCCGTCAAAGCACTAAACCGGTCAGTGTAGTGGAAGCACTACAGAAAAAAAGAAAAAAAAAAAAAAAGAAAAAAAAATCATAGAAAATTAAAAAGAGATGTATCAGATTGTCAAATGTATAGTAATCTTGTGATCAAACATGTTACTTCAGACAAGAAATAGTAGCCTCTGTTCTATGCCAAGGACTACAGACTGACAAGAAAAGATTACAAAAGACAGAGGAATCTATCTTTCTTGACTTCTCTTAGAGATGACTAACTCTTCAGTAACTCTCACAGAAAAGGAAAATTTGAAACTGGACAGGAACCTAAAGGATTATTTTAATATACTGACAAGAATTCTTGAGCAATGTCCTTACCTGTTTTGACTTACTTTTATTACATACTCATAAAAGAAAGGAAAATGTGTCCTAGCAACAATGGTTCCTGACATTGCATACATTCCTTGTAATGTGTCCATTATGTTAACATCCATAAATCTAGCAGATTGGACTTTCTATGCAAAAGGCTTAAACATCTGAAGACAAAAAGAATTTGGATCTAATTTATTTATCACCAATAATGTTGGAATATGTAGCTATATATTCAAAGGAACAAAAGCATTCTCTTCAAATAGATAAATAATTTACAAAATAATGTGAACAATGTGAATTATTTTTTTTTGGTGATCTGTTGGAAGATAGTAATAGCATAAGAACACTGAAGTCTCCATTCTCCTCATAAAGCCAGACTTACAGACTTCACAGTAATTGGCATGAAATACAATCACTGGAGTTTCAAATTGTAGGATCAGTGGTTAGGGGCTAACAAAGCTCTTGGTTGAACTGCAAAAGAAAATGTATTTATTTTAATAATAGAGAAGAGTAATCGTAGTGGTACCATGCTGAGCAGCTGAACTCCAATGCAACATCCTTAAAGAAAAAAGGGGAGAAAATACAATGGAAAGGGCACAAGTCTTAAGATAAGGACAAGGAGATTGCTCAAGAGTCTTCATCACAGGCAAAACACAAAATTAACATAAGGAGATTAATATAATTTATTGCCTATCACTAACAGGCTAGAGCAGTGACAAACTAAAAGCAAACTAAAAATACCTACCTCCACCCAACCATCCTTTTCTCCTTCCTCCCCTCAAGTGGTGCAGTGGAATAAGGAAAGGGGGCTGCGGTCAGTCCCTAATGCTTTGTCTCTGCCACTCCTTCATGGTCACTCTCTGCCCCTGCTCCATGTGGGGTCCTACCCATGGGATGCCATCCTTCCCGAACTGATCCTGCATGGGCTTCCCATGGCAGGGGGGGGCTGGACCCGATGATCTTTTGAGGTCCCTTCCAACCCCTACAATTCCGTGATTCTGTGATTCTCACAGGCAGCAGCTCTTCAAGAACAGCTCCCACATGGCTCCGTACCACAGGGTCCATCCATCCCCCAGGAGCAAACTGCTCCAGCACGGGTCCCCCACGAGTGGGCGGCAGCTCCCCCCAGATGCCCTGCTCCTGCGTGGGCTCCTGTCTACAGGCTGCAGCTCCGGCCCGGGGCCTGCTCCTGCGGGCGCTCCTCCACGGGGGGGCTGCAGCGTGGAGATCTGCTCCATGTGGGACCCATGGGCTGCAGGGGAACAGCCTGCTCCACCAGGGACCTCTCCACAGGCTGCAGGGGAACTGCTGCTGCGTGCCTGGAGCACCTCCTGCCCTTCTGCTGCACTCACCTGGGGGGCTGCAGGGCTGTTCTCACACTTCTACAATCCTCTCTCCCAGATGCTGTTGCACATCATTTTATTTTATTTTATTTTATTTTATTTATTTATTTCCCTTTCTTTAAATCTGTTCTCACAAAAGCCCAACCAGCATCGCTCCCTGGCTCAGCTCTGGCTAACATTGGGTCCCTTTTGGAGCCGTCTGGAGCTGGCTCTGTGCTGACATGGGGCAGCTGCTGGGCTCTGCTTGCAGAGGTCACCCTTGAAGTCCTCCTGGTACCAAAGCCTTGCCACATAAACCCCATACTGTAATGCTGCTGATAGTGGATGTGCATGGAGTGATGAAACAGTATACCAAATGTAGGACTAAATATTCAGGATACCAAGCAATATTAAAGATATTAGTCAATATTCGTCCTCTACATCATTCTGAGTGGATAGCCCTTTTCCCAGTTTGTTGTCTTTCAGACACATTTTTTTTCTTATGGCCAGAATATCTGTAAAATTGTGTGTTAGTTGTAACAAAGAAATATTAAAACAGTATATTGAATGTCTGAGAAAGATAGGCTGCATTTCAAACACTTGAAAATGAATTTCATGTGTTAATGCGGATAAACTGCTTTGTACTTTGAAGCTGCTAACTTTTAAGTTATTTTGGTTCTGTGTTATTACAGAATGATAGTAAAAAGTAAAAAAGTAGTAGAAAACTAATACTTGCTGTAATGCATTAACTGTCTGTAGTGAAAAATGTTCTTTCACCTAACTACATTTTAAGAAATATGAATAAAATACCTATAGTTTTGAGTTACCTACAATTTGTTGTTGTTGGTTTTGTTGGTTTTGTTGTTGGTGGTTAGTTGCTTGCTTGCTTCTGTGAATATACTAAGGATTAAAATCAATATTTTTCTTGATCATCCTTGAAAACTTCTGTCAAAGTAATCCATGGATTTTGACAAACTGTGCCAATATTTATTATCTTGTCTTAGCTAGTATATATTTTTTTTTTGTCTTGTTTGTCTGATTTTTTTTTTTAATGCTCTGCACACAGGAGGGAAAATCTAGGTTGTTTTGTCTATAGCTTATTACAGAAAATTCAGTAAAATGTCAATTGTAGGTCTGACTTTATGTCCTGTAACATCATATTTTGTTCTTGCAGAAAATAACATCATGTTCTGTATTTAAAACTGTAAACATTTTCACATCCAGAACATGTTTGGCTCCTTTCCACTTTCATTTTTTGCATTTTGTTGATAAAGAAAAGAATTCTGTGGTTAAAAATCTAAATTGTATTTCCCTCTGAGAATACCCTTTCAACATAATGAAAAAAACAACATGGGGCCAAGCTTTTACAGCTCTTATAGCATTGGCACAGAGATTTTCTTCTTAAAATCTTCCTTCAGAATATGTCGTCTTCCCAAAATGTTTTTCTTTCATTTCCTAATGGGTTTTACACTTCTCCTCCTATCATTCATCATGCTGGTGGAATTAGACTAATAATGCTGCAAAAATATTGATGAACTGGGTGAATGTTGTATACCATGCATAGGCTACAGGGTCTGCAGGGGGAAAGCCTGCTCCACCATGGGACTCTCTCTCCATCGGCTTCAGGGGAACTTCTGCTCGGAAGACTAGTGTACTGATTAACCCCTTTTCCATAAAACTAACACATTCTATTGTATGAAACTAATTACTTTTGTAGTACTTTCCTTTTGTTTACTAAAATTAGGACCTAACTCCTATGATAAAAATACACAGTATAGAAATAACAGATATGGCACAGATTTATCATCAAAAATATGTTTTTACTAATCTTTCTCAATATTCCAGGTATGCAAAAGTGGCTGCACAAAATCAATAACATCTTCTATATCCTGTAAATATAAGACCCATGACTATTGTCATTAAAGTTTTGGGAACCTCTGCCAGTGAAATTAATCATTGTCCAAAACTCTATCAAGTGAATAGGGATTCCTGATTGACATAATTTTGAGTAGTAACTGGATATCTAAAATCCCATAGGCTGATTTTGACATTACATTCCTGAGATGTAAGAAGAATGAAATAAAGATTTAATTTTGCAAAGATAATTTGCACTAGGCATAGATGAAAAATAAATTGTTATATTAACAATCTTCAGCTTTCCTATTCAAAAAATACTGTGTTGGACACCGGAAAATGGATGTATCTTCATATCTTCACAGAACTGAGCCTCGTTTTCTTAGGCACCAAAACCATCACAGAAAGCAGTTAGTTTTGCATGTACAAGGAGTACAGGATGAGATCTAAAGTCTGAAACACTTTAAGCAGAAGATCAAGTGCATGAGTATTGAGTGTATCACGATCTTGGGGCCTGTGGATCACTACAACTTTTACTGGTCTTTTAGAATGTTCTTTAATATAGTTTACAAAAAGACATCATTATAACAAACATTTCAAAGCACCTATGTTTCTATGAGATATACAAAACTGCTAAGAATGTTCCATTAACGTTACATAGACAGCTATCAACATGTTTGTGCTCTGGATCTTTTCACTAGCATTTGTTAATAAATAACTGTTAATATTCACTTTTTAATCTTATTTTGGATGTCTCAGTTAAAATTGGTTCCAGCTCATTTATTGGAATAAGGAGATTGTCTCTAATCACTGAGCTTCATCTCTGAAGCACTCCTATAATATTTCATATTGATAATTTCCAAGAAAATTTAGAAAGAAAAAAAAAAAAAGAATGGGTTGGAAAGACTGTGTAATTAAAGTTCAACATGTAAGGTTGTACTCTAGCAGACTATACCATTTTGGTGGCATAAAGAACAGCAACCGTTCTTGGTAATGTCTCTCACAGGAAAATGTTTGCTACCTGATTCATACCATGTTATGGTGGCACTGACCATAGGACTCTCTGGCAGTGACATACAGGGCGGAAAAGAAATAATGGTTGCAGCACCCTTTTATGATAAAAAGGCAAATCAGCCCAGGGCTCTAACAGTTCTTAGAATCTCCTAAAAGTTTATGCAAGTTAGGGAAGTTCTGACACTATGAGGACTGAAGGAGGACTTAGAGAGTTGGCACTTCATCTATTTGTTCTCAATCTGTTGCATTCTGTTGCAGATATAGATGCGATATAAGCATGTAGTTTTCTAAATGCAAGGTCACATGAAATGTTGGAAGTGGGCTGAAAATGATCAGCATGGACAGACTGAGGCAAATTGTATTTTGCAAGGCCCCAGTGTGCTTCAACAGCCAAGTCCCAAGGGAGCTATTAGCTCAACACCTCCTCCTCTCTCAGTCTCTCTCTCTCTCTCTCTCTTTCTCTTTCAAAAAAAAAAAAAAAAGTACAAGAAGTAATAATGGCATGTTCTGCATATCTAGCTTACTGCCACTTCTTATCTCATTGCAGTCACACTGTGGGTTTGTTCTTTGTTTTCGTTTATATCACTTGTCACCATTGTGCTTACTGTTTTGGGAAGACAGGGAAGAAAGCTACAAGTAAAACAATGTTATGGGCAGACTGGGGGAAAGGACTGTTGACAGAAAAGCTAAAAGACAAATATCAGACAAAATTAAGTGAGTGTCAAAAGAATGGGTTAGGAAAAGAAAGAAGTTTAGAAGAGAAAAAGTAATATAAGGAAGAACAAAGAAGAACAGTGCAAGCTAAAGAATTTTGCTGGAGAAAGAGAAAATTTTGACAAACAGGGACAGAAGGGAAGGGAAGGGAAGGGAAGGGAAGGGAAGGGAAGGGAAGGGAAGGGAAGGGAAGGGAAGGGAAGGGAAGGGAAGGGAAGGGAAGGGAAGGGAAACCTCTTTGAAAGCAGTGTTACAGAAAAAAAAAAAACTTTTTTGTATTCAAAATACTATAAAGATTAATATGTCTTCTCATAGTGTACAATAAGTACTGTTACAACCACACAAATTGCAGTATATCAGTGATTCGATTGAGAATTTATTCCTTTTTCTTTACTTCATTCTGTAAAGCTTCAGTGCTGGTCTTTCCTATAATGATCCTATTTATGGTATAAGACCAATGACTGAAAAAGCCATAGAGCACAAGCCTCTATCAGAGGTAAACGCCCCCCCCCCAAAAAAAAAAAAATCATTTTCCAGTCCAGTAAAAATAACTGGGGGTAAGGGGAGAAACAAGAAAAACTATGCTGAGTGTGGTTTGCCATTTCCAGTATGTTATTTTTCTTTGAATTAATCCCATCAGCTAGTCTTACCCTTGGTCACAACGTATACAGTGTGATATTGCTCTCCACTTCTATTTGTATGTTAACATCATTCTTCTAGATAGAGATAAATGTGCTTCAGACATTATAATTTGAAAGCACTCCATCTACCAAGGAAGTGCAGCTGCTTCCTTGAGAAATGTTCTTTAGAGAACAGAGAAGCACAGCAAAATGCAGGAGCAAAACCATTTGCTTTAGGTGGGAAGGAATACGACATCCAACTAAAGCAGTATGTCAGGAAGTTTTTTTGCTAGGGGAATAAAATCACACAGCCTAATTTGGTGCTGGTGTCAAAGTTAGTGTTAGCATCCCACAGAACTTGATGGCTTAGGAATATTTGTAAAGCAGCATTTCACATACAGCTGTGTAAATGACAGCACATCAGCTCTCCCATACTTTATAATAGCACATAGGTGTTTCAGGGAATGCAAACTGAAGAGCAGAGGCTGCCATTTTGCCCTTCTTGCAAACACACCCTTGTTCTTTCTGTAAAATACAGTAAGGGTTTTATGGGCTGTTCTTTACTCCACTCAGAAGCCAGGATTACCTTTCTCTTTGGAAAGAAAGAGCTGTAGCAGATACAGCAAAGCCAAACATGCCACAATTTGCATATTAAAGTTAACTTTCAGAATTTATAGTGAGACAAGCTACAGAGAATGCATTTACCTAAAATGTATTGAGTAATCTTTTCCTGAATATTTATTAAATGATACTTTGAAAAATTCTCAGAATTTAATTAAATTCTGTCACTTTGATTATTTGAATTTCAGTTGCTTTCCAGAAGAGTAATTAACTAGTTTATTAATCACCGTTCCACATCTGTTGCAGTTTAAAATTCTCAGTTTGGAATAGAGAAATATCTGAGACATTCAAAGTCTTTTAAACAGCAGGCAAACCTTCTTTTATCAATCTGTGGAGGCTACAGTGTTTGCAACTCCTGTTCTCCCATCTCTCTTCTTCCAAGCACACCTCCTCAAAAGGTCAGCTGCACATACTTACAGCAGGATCTCAAGAGACCTTATAGAGTTATTTATTTAGTTATTTAGTTATTTAGTTAGTTATTTATTTAGTTATTTTCCACTTACTCATCACTTTTCACCATGCAAAAAATTAGAAAATTCTACTGTGACTAACTTTTCTATGACACACTATCTGTGACAGATCAAGTAATTCTGTGATTTAGGTCATGTTTGCCTTAGAAAACAAAGGAAGGAAATTCAGCTTTAAATACAATTTCCCAGAGGTAGGAATCCACTACAAATCATACAAAATTAACAGAGAATATTTAAAATTTCATTAATTGTCAAAGTGTTTCCACTTAAACTTCCCTTTGATAATTTCAGTCTTTTCACCTCTTCGGGCCTTTCAGTTTTAGCCATGCTTTTGCTCTCCTTATCAGTCTCAAATCTCTTCTGAGAACTGTTTCTACTTTTTCAAATGTCATGCACAACTTGTCATACTAGCATAGTTACTCTTGACCAAATACAGAAGGAATATAATCTGCTTTCTTCTACCTGATACTCTCTAGTCTGTACAGTGGGGAACAATTTTATCTATCTTGGCTGTTTTGGCTATGCAGTGTACTTGTAAGAACATTTTCATGTTCAACCAATTGCCCACAATGATTTCTGAACAGTTTGTATTTCTGTAAGCATTGCACATGTTTATTTTCCTTTAAATCTGATTTTATGCAAAACATGTTTTCTTTTCTATGGGTGAGAAGTCCAGCTCACATGCACAATATTTTGACTATCACTTCTTCCATTTCTGTGTGTTTTTTATCAGTAAATTTTGCTTTCTATGTCACATAGCTTAGAATTAAGGCGTCTAAAGGGTGGCTGTTCAAGTACACTCACCTATCCAGTAAGAAATTCCTATTAATTGCTACATTATGATAACTACCCATTAAGCATTTAAAATTAATTTGATGTGTTTTCCATGTTGATTTTATATCTAACTTATATATATTCACAACCATATAACAAGCATTTTATGAGCTTCTAAAGATCAATAAAGTGGATTAAAAATGAAAAAAAAATAATAAAAATAAAAAAATAATAATTAAAAAAATAAAAATGGATAAAAAATATCATTCCATCGCAGAAAATTGCATCAAAACAGACTGTGATATGTAAAGAGACCTTTGATAAATGTTTAGTGTCTCTTGATTATTAGAAGGCTGCTTACGTTCTCCCATATCACCCCTCAGAAACAAATTAGAAGATTAACTAGTTTGGATAAAACCACCCTGACATCAGCTTACCAAGATGAATAAGGAGTGAAACAGTGATTTTCAGGCACATTTCAGCAGAGGTATTTTTACTTCAACACAATAACTGCAATGAAAATACTGGCAAAGTGATTAGTATTTTCTGAGCAAAGCTCTGGCACTGACATATGTTAAATGTAAGTCCTGATTCTCTCTTGCCTTGAGAACTCTCTGAGCCTCTGGTCCTGAGGTCTTACTGTGATCCTAATGTGTAGTTTATGAGCAAGTCTAATGAGAGCCTTGGCATAACTTGTGTCCTTGCAGCTTCACTCATGTCTACACTGCAGTCAAAAAGCTCACTACAGCATAAAGTAAATATAGTTGCCAGACATAAAATTTAATGCTACATCAGTCACAACAATGTGTGTTTCTGTAGTAGCCTGTCAGTATGTACGTTATGCAAATATTTGGTTGTTGGTCAGTTCACTGAGCTTTTAGTATATTTGTAGATGTTTCTATGTTCCCCCTCCCAACCAGGCTACACTCTTAACCGGAACACAAACTAACTAATGCAAACTTACCTCAAAAATCTTCCCCTACTGTGTCACTGCTGTCTCTTCAGAAGAGAAAAGCTTACTCTAGTATTTGGACTTTTTATTTTTTATTTTATTTTATTTATTATTTTACTTTATTTTATTTTTATAAAAACAATTCTTTTGCAAGCCAGGTCTGAGGAGTTGATGCCAAGAAGAAATGTGGTCATATTAGCAGCTGAAGAATTTTGTGTCTCCTTTAAGATCATATTATCATGTGTTATCTTGAGACAACTCCCTGCTGTAGAATTATCTCAACAATTCCTTTGTCCTTCACCACCAGAATATGAAGCTATTATCTTTTTTTGTTTGTTTATTTTAGCCTGGATTTTTTTTTTTTTTTTTTTTTTTTTGCCTGAGTCTGCAGTCTTACTTCTGGAAAAAAAAAATGCTAAAAATATGAGTTCCCAGATAAAAATTTCATTATCTACAAGTTACTACTATAAACTTGTAAACTAGGAGATGTTGTAGCTTTATTATTCCACACTTATATTCCCTGAATCTTTCTGTAATAATGGTTTCAAATGGAAAAGTAAATATATGAATTACCAGCCTGACATTGACATGAATAGCATGAGAAAATAGATTTTTCCCTGAAAGTGTTTTTTGACAAGAAGAGCTGACATGGGAATGACAGACAAAGCTTCTGATCATTTTAGATTTGTTTGAAAGTAACTTTAATACACCAATCACTCTACAAATTTTTTACAGACTCTTATTGCCACTCTGACATTTTCCTGCCAAGACTTCATTGGTTATTGTCTCAGATTTACCAAGTTGATAGAGCTATAGGAGACATTGACAGGGAGCTTGCTCATGCGAGAAAGGGACTGGGTTTTGTTGCCAGGCCAGGACTTTCCAAACTTCTTCACTCTGCATCCATCCTTAATGCTAGTTTCTGTTGCCAGGACAAAGATCCAAAAAGAAAAGATTGACAAGGTAGTCTGTCGATGTGCAACATTTGGGAACTGTTAAGGATAGTCAGCACTGTGATTTGTGAAGCATTGAGTGGATCCCATCATAAAATGACCAAAGCAAACTCATTTTGATGTTGGTATAAAATAGGTCTTCCATCAATGAATGATTCAATTTGTAATGAAATTACGTGCTTCTAGCTAAATATTTTGATTATACTTTCAGAAATACTTTAGAGCCATGACATAAAGCACCAATAGTCCTTACTGAGGGTAAGGTAACCTTTTTCATGGCTGCAGGCAGCTAAGTCTGATTTCGGCACCTAAAGTGGTAGAATGAGCTCTACAACACAGCTATATAACATGCTGGACAGCATAGCTTAGGAAAGACCCCTTCTTACACCTCACAAATTTAAATTGTCCTTTATGCTACACAGCTGTATAATGACTGAAAACGTCCAACTGTGCTCTGCTTGTAATCTGCATGCCCCAGGTGTGGTCATGATGCCCTAATTAGCAGCACGCAATCCTTTGGTAAATGCCTCCAGGTGTGGTTAAATTACAAGCCTTTTTTTTTTTTTTTCTTACTTTTTTTTTGACTGAAAATTGTGTCAAGGGCAGATCTCTTGTTACGTGTATCCCCAATGCAATTAAGGATTTGGCTATACAGCAGCAGCTCTCTCCAAGCTCTCCTCCTTCTCATATTACCCTGCAAATGTGTCTAGAATTGACTTCCTCCTGCACAAACGCCCCTCAGTGCAACACTGAACACCCACCTCCAGCTCCCTGTTGATAGCTTTCACAGCTAAGGGAGCTTAGAACCCTGCAGGATCAGCCCATCTCACTGAAGCTATAAAAGGACAGGGTTTTCATAGACAGATAATAGATATTGCAGCTAATACAACGGATATTACAGCCTTCTAAAAAAACCTACAATAAAACTCAAAAACTGCAATAAAACTCAGCAGTGCGAAAGTATAGCATTCAGCAGTTAGTAGCTTTCTCTTATCTGCAGGCCATATGTGGTGTGTGAATCAAAATCATTAGATGCAGTTAGTTTTACACAACTTAACAGTTTCTCTGCCCATGTAAAAACTGTCCAGTGGATGGCTTGGACATAGAAGAAGAACTTCAGGGACTGCTGGTCTTATTCTGTATATCCTAACCTGGCTTGATCATGACTTATGCTTGTGGCTTGACCTTGCATCTGCCTTATCACCACAAACTTGTCTGAAATCAGGGCACCTCTTGCTGAGGGTAGTGGGACAGACAGGTGAGGACCTTGCACTTTAAGCCAGGTTGTCATCCTCAGCTCCCCAGCTCTTAGAATCCAGCCCTCACTGTGTTCATAGGCTGCATGTATCCCTGTGAATGTTAACTTTTTCTTTTTCTTATTTTTTAATATATTATAACTAATTTTCAGAATACATATTGGGAATCAAGACTGGATTTGAGTTTGTTACATTGGTGAAACCATTATCCATAGTTTCTTATTTCTGTATTTTGAAGAAGAATAAGGGTAACTCTCAATGCAGCTCAATCTTGTTTCTCTTTCAGCTACCACAAATGCAGTTTAAAAAGAACAATTATAGTTAATCATTTGTGTCTTATTCAGGCATTTAATAATGTTGTTAAGACACTTCATGTCTCTTATTTTAAATGTTATGCCAAAAATTCACTGTTTTAGCATTTTTAGTGTGTGTACCCTTGTGTCCAGTTCTGGAGCAACTTCAGGCTTATCTAAAGATAACTCATCCCTTTTTTTCATAACTTGTTGTGAAATCACCCACTCTTACTCCACAAATTTCTGAGTTTCAGACGTGTAAACTGTAGACCCAATCTGTATTTTACACACAACAGCATGGAAGTGCTTAGCTGCCCTTCAGATGTTGAGCAACCACCGTGATTTGTGTGATGATTCAAGCCCCCGTACGTCCCTGCCCCCCCCCCCCCCCAAAGGGGCTGTGACAATTGAAATTATTAAAACTCTGTTTCTTGAAAATATACATGTAGTTTATTTAGTCACGATTATACAGTAAACAGACACAAAGGATAGAGCTGGTCTAATTATTCACTCACCAAAAATTAATTATTTCCTTGAATTTATTTATTTATTTATTTATTTATTTATTTATTTATTTTTTCTTGCCTGGAGACCCTTACTTGTCTCCTGAAAAAAGTCTTCTCTCCTGGATTGACTATTTTTCAAAAATGAGTGTGATGCAAAGGTACCTGAGCTTATCTGATATAGTAGCAGTATGTTACCAAACCCTGTAAAAACATCCCAAATATAGACCCATCTTTTGTTACTGATTCCCTTCTTTATCGTCAGATAAATAAAATTATTTTGGAAATTGTGGAAAAAAAAATCTGATTGATCTGTGAGTAGTTCACTGTTGGGCATTTCCCATTAAAAGATTCCCCTTGTCGGTTCCCCTGAGGATTCTCAACAGATTAACATACAGTTTACCTGTTATTTTGTTTCTTGTTTTGTTTTGTTTTGTTTTGTTTTCCATGCAAATCCTTTCGAATTAACTGCATGGTGTGAATACAGAGAACTCGCAGATTTTTCCTCATATATTTGTTTACATGGATTTGGAAGAAAGTGCAGTGTGGTTCCACAATGAAATCCTTCTCCCTCCATGTTTATGTCAAGATAGAAGTGATTTAAGTTACAGATAACTGAAATGATAGGAACTTATTTGTACTAAAATGCAGTCATTGCAGTACACAGGCAATTTGTCAGGATTACTAGAGGTTACTCATCATCTATTAGTGAGTGAGAACTATGATCTTCAATTCAAGAAGCAGAAAAACACTGGTAGTGTGCATCTGACTTCTCTGAAAATGTGTTGCATCAGATATGGTATGCTGAGTAGCAGTCAAGTGCTTAGCAACAGCCCGGGCTTTTTCCTGTCAATTCAAATTGCCAAATGACACTCAGATTCTGTGTGAACTGTAACTAATTACAACTTTCCACTCTTCCCATTCACCTTATTAATTGTTATGCATCTTTCTGTTGCCCTGAGCAGCACTACATTCTGTCAGCCTTAATATAGGTTCTTAGGCTCTGTGCAGGATGAGCATCTGACTAGTAGGAAGTTTCTTTTGAGGGGTTGCATGGCATATGTGCTCATCTACTCTGCTGGGAATGCAGAGCTGTCTGTCAGTGACCCAAGAGCTGTTTGGATTGAGAACGCCTCAAGAAACCTAGGACCTTCTTTTCCTTAGATAACTTTCTTGCTTCAGGCTTTCATAGCAGAACACTTCACAGAGTCACACATCCATGCCACACGCCTGACCCTGTTGTGCAGTCAGCAAGTCTTTATTGCTATTGTTATGAGATGGGAACTCAAGCATGTCTGTCAGTCAGCTAGAAATCCCTGTGCAGAGTAGAAAGTCATTCGTGTGACTAGGATTTAATGAACCAAAAAATACAGGCTAATTGTTTGTTCACATGATGCTTCGTTTACTTCATTTTGCTCCCTCTGACTCCCACTTCTTCAAAGTAAAATGATCTTTAGTATAAAGGTGTAATTACAACAGGACTTCATTTCAAAATGTGAAAATGTGTGTGAGTATGTATGGGTTCATTTATGTGCTTGGGTAAGTACTTTTTTTTTTTTTCCCTCTAAAAGTCTAAAGCTGTTTTGGATTTTATACCAGCTGTAAACTTACACCGTGATAAGATCATATAACTATTAATTGATTTCAAGCGTAATATTTATTTGTAGTCTTAACTCCAAAGATTTGCAAGATACATATTATTGAAATAATAACTATACTGGGTTGTGGTTGTCTCCCATAATAAATAATTTTCTCTATTCAGTTTCTTTGCACATATCCATTTTTGGGGCTATAAGAATCCCAAGAGCTTCTGGAAAATCCTCCATTTATTCATAAAATTTCTTGGGAATAGAACATGCTATAAATCATTATAATTGACAGCATGTCAAAACAAGAGGAGCTTATTACTGTAGGACTGAAAGTATTTGAACACACAACACCAGACCTATCAGTAAATGTATTTGCTGTCATTTCAAACAAAGCAAAGACAAGACCAGTTTTTGTCTTCAGGTTCTTCTCAGTTGTTTTAAGATTATACTATGAGTTTGTCATAGAGAGAAGGTTTACAGTACTGTTTTCTTTAGAAATAACTGTTCGTTCCTTTTCTCAAAGTAAAAGAATCCCTTTAAGATTTTGCTATCCATCATAGTTGTTTGACATGTTAGGGATACAACTCACCTTTCTCTTGATATTATCTAAACAACATTCAAGCAAATAGAAATACTAGGCTGTTATTCTTTCTTTTTTTTTCTTCAGTAATTTTAAGCATTTTTGCCTACAGACACTAAGAGTAGACTCTGCTGCAGGAAATGTCTTGGACTATAGTAGCATAACAGAAGATGTGGGACATAATAGTCAGCTCTTAACGTAATTTCAAACATATCTTTAGTCACCTTCTTATTCTTTCCTGCATTTTTGCAAGCCAAAAGCCTCATCCGTCCACACAAAACCACTATAACCTGTCTCAGGTCCTTTTCTGCCAGAGCTGATCACTGACAGAAAACCAATACAGGACACCAACCTCAGAGATGTTGTGAGTGTCTCAAAAATATGTAAGCTGATGTCCCACTGCAGAATATTATATCAAGCAGTAATGCCTTGGGTGTGGTCTCATGTGAGACAGTAAAGATAAAGCAAAAGAAATGGCCAGTTATGCATACTCGAAGACCATAAAGATTTGCTGAAAGTACTTGTACGAGGTCTTGCTGCATTTCAATCTAGTTCTAAAATAGAAAAGCAAAACTCCGGAATGTTACAATCCAATGCCTGGGTATTTCAATCAGCTGATCTCTGGCTTTTACTGTAGCTAGAGTATCTTTTCATTTATATGTTCCTTAAGAAGTTCATTTCAACTCATGTTAACCTTTCTAATTTAGCTTTTACATATTCACGATATTCTTTGGTATTCCTTTACAGAGGCGTATTTCAGTTTCCATGTTTCTTTTAGATTGTCGTGTCATTTTTGAGGTCTTTGTACAGCCATTTTATTCATCTGATTAATTTTTTCTTGTCAGTCTGCATTGGGCTTGTTTATTGTTCTGTCTTAATAGCAATTTTGGCACAAAATCAGTGTAATATCGGAAATAATCATAAAGCCAGTGGTGTCCTAAGCCACAGAAAGTACCACAGGAAATAGATTAACAAGCTTGCAGGCTATACTTGGCATTATCTTAAATTTGTCTTTGAACCAGCACAAGACTTCTGAAGACCTGAAATAGAGAGTCTATTGGATATCACACAACAACCATTCTGAAGAGTGGGCTTAATTGGAATTAGAAACCAGCAGCCCAGACTGAACATTTGCTTATTTGTATGTCACCATAAACATTCTTGCTTCTATCTATGTTTTAGAAGTAAATTTTCCTTTGTAGTTTCAATTGTTGGTCACTCTGAGACAGAATATTTTATCATTTGCATCTACCAGATGAGTTTAAAACAGAACTTGGTATTTCCTCTCCTGGCCTTGTTTTTTTTGAGATGTTAAGGACATTCTGGGATGTTGTTATAAAAGAAGAGAAAACTCTAAGCTTCCAGTAGGCTCTTTGCCATTCTCAGACATTTGGTTTTCATTTTGTGGAGTATTATAAAAGGAAAAAATGTTGTGTTGAAATATGAATTTGGTATACTTGAGCTCAGCTGTAAAGAGAGGAGCTAATATTCTGGAGATGATCCCATATGCCACTGTGTTTCACAGATTTCTAGGACTATCAGTCACAGTAAAATCCAGAATTTCTAGTAGGACTTGTCTTTCACTGGAGGATTTTATAAAGATTGGGTAAAATAGTGGTCAATGGCAGGAAAAGATTTAGTTGCATTCTAAACATTAATCACTATAGCACAAGTACCGGTTTTCCCATAGTACTACAGAAGCAATAGTACTTTAAGTGAAAATAGAGCTTTAAAAATACAGAACATTCCCAGCTGTGTGTCTGTAATGTTCCCATAGTTCTTCATATGCAACTAATTGCAAAGGTGAAATAAACCTCTGCTAAAAACTGTCTGCTAACCTACATTTCAGTTCAGACTGAACATTCAAATCCTAAAATATCTGAGCTCAGATCAAATTAAAGTAACTACGCCTATTTTCTACTCTAGCTCAGTTCAAATGCATCCATTCTTGTACTGTGAAATGTGTGACATAGATTGCACTCAGAGAATTGCTGGTTGTCCCAGCTGCAGCATGGTAGTCAGCTCTTTGTGTGGTTCTGAGTGAGGCACTTTGCTCCAGTACCCACAGCTTCACTGTGGGCAGTAGGTGAGGGGGATTGCAGGGGAAGCATTTAATTTGGTGACACCCCAAATAGCTGTGGGGGAAGTGTATGAAGCAGTGAGACACAGGTTTAAAGGCCAATTTGTTTCCACTGTGAAAGAGAAATTGTCAGAAAAGAAAAAAACTTTGTTTCTCAGGTTTTCTCGAAATGAAAAACTAGTCAGCTACTAAATTATCTGCTCTTGTGCTCTGTGGCAGGCTGACCTTGCCTGACCCGGAGCCAGCCAATCTCTCATTCCCTCAGCCCCACAAGTATAGGTGAGAAAATATGATAGAAATGTCTGTGGGTCATGATAAAGACAGGGAGATCACTCACCAAGCTACAGTTATGGGCAAAAACAGACTTGACTTGGGGAAAATTAACTTAATTTATTGTTGACTAAAAACAGAGTAGGAGGATGATAAACAAATACACAAATAAAAACACCTTCCCCCCACCTCCTCCTTCTTCCCAGGCTCAACTTCACTCCTTTTCCAACCCAAGCAGTGCAGAAGGACAGGGAATGGGGGTAGCAGTTAGTCTAAGAGATTTTGTCTCTGCTGCTCCTTCACCCTCACACGTTTCTCCCATTCCAGCTTGGGGTCCTTCCCACATGCTACAGTCCTTCAAGAATTGCTCCAATGTGGGTCCTCTTCACAGGCTGCAGTCCTTAAAGAACAGATTGCTCCAGGATGGGCATTCAATTGGGCACAGCTTTCTTCAAGGCACATTCACCTGTTTCAGATTTGGACCCTCCTGAAGTGTGGATATCTGCTCCAGTGTGGTCCTCCACTGTCTCCATGGCTTCACCATGGTCTTCTCCATGAGCTGCAGGGAAATTTCTGCTCCAGCATCTGGGAACATCTCCTGTCCCTCCTTCCACACTGATCTTGGTATCTGCAGAGCTATTTCTCTCTTCCTCCTTTCCCTTTTTCCTCTTCCTTTCCCTTTTTCCTTTCCCTTTTTCCTCCTCCTTTCCCTATTTCTCATTCTGTTTGGATCTACATGGAACAGGCCGTGCCTGGAATAAGCACAGCACTTGCTCCCTTTTCACAGAGACCACCCCTACAGCCCACCTCCACCACCAAAAACTTGACACGAAGACCCAACAAAATCAACTAGATAACTGTGTTTTAATAATAAGCAGCATGCTTTCAAATGGAAATATTTGTTTAACTGTCTTGTCTCTGACAATTCTGAAGAAAATAAAAACCTCCTTGCTATAACAAGTGCTTCTGAAAACAGTTAAAATACGGTTTCAAGTAGAGTTAATTAATTTTCATTTCTATGAAGTAAATGCATAGGAAAATACAGATAAATTTAGGATTTGCATAATTTGAGAGAACTTAGATGAATGCTATACGGTGCTAATATTAAATACAGAAATACCAAATATGTGCCTTCAAGTCACAGTGATGCTTTGTTTTAGATTAAGAATGGGTCAATAGTGCAACAATCTCCTTATAACAATTTCTTCCATATTTTTTGATGAATCTCTTTTGATTGCTACATCTTTTTCAAATGCAAATTCAACTAATTACTGCTTTGTTAAAATTGCTGCCTAGAGAAGTGGAAATCCTATGAAATACTGGAGGACTCTTATGGAAAGTAAATTTTGAATTCATAAACATGAATGCCCATACCAGAATATACATTTTGATTTACATAGAGGAAGTGAGACACTGAATGTGATATGCTTCCAATCAAAAGTAGCTCAAATTTCAGACAAGCTTTTACTTTGTACAACAAACACATAAAATAATCTAAAGGTTATGTTACATGGCAACTGTATTCAAATGATTAAGTGCACAGAGATTTCCTAGTTCTCTTCTGATTTCAAACCAAAGATAAAGGTGGCTTTTATCAATTAACTTCAGGGAGGATCAGTAGAAAAAGAAAATAATTCACAACTGGGGGATGATGCCCAGTCAACATGGGTTCGTGAAAGGCAAGTCCTTCCTGACCAACCTGATGTCCTTTTATTACTGGATGACCCACCTGGTGGATGAGGGAAAGGCTGTTGACATAGTCTACACAGACTTCAGCAAGGCCTTTGACACGGTCTCCCATAGTATTCTCCTGGAGAAACTGGCAGCCCATGGCTTGGACAGGTACACTCTTTGCTGGGTTAAAAACTGGCTGGATGGCTGGGCCCAGAGAGTAGTGGTGAACGGAGTGAAATCCAGCTGGCAGCCAGTCACCAGTTGTGTTCACCAGGGGTCGGTGTTGGGGCCCATCCTCTTTAATATCTTTATTGATGACTTGGATGAGGGAATTGAGTGTACCCTCAGTAAGTCTGCAGGTGACACCAAGTTGGGGGGAAGTGTCGGCCTGACAGAGGGTAGGAAGGCCCAGCAGAGGGACCTGGACAGGTTAGATCAATGGGCAGAGGCCAATGGGATGAGGTTCGACATGGCTAAGTGAAAGGTCCTACACTTTGGCCACAACAATCCCATGCAATGCTACAGGGTTGGAGCAGAGTGGCTTGAAAGCTGTGCAGAGGAAAAGGATCTGGGGGTGCTGATCCATGCTCCCCTGAACATGAGCTGGCATTGTGCCCAGGTGGCCAAGAAGGTCAACAGCATCCTGGCTTGTATCAGGAATAGTGTAGTCAGCAGGACCAGGGAGGTGACCATTCCCCTGTACTCAGCTCTGGTGAGGCCACACCTCAAGTACTGTGTTCAGCTTTGTGCCCCTCACTTCAGAAAGGACATCGTGGCCCTGAAGTGTGTCCAGAGAAGGGCTACGAAGCTGGTGAAGGGCCTGGAACTGTTCGAGAGTCCTCTGAGGAGCATCTGAGGGCACTGGGGTTTTTTAGTCTGGAGAAGAGGCTCAGGGGAGACCTTGTTGCTTTCTACAACTGCCTGAAAGGAAGTTGTGTGGAGTTGTTGGTCAGCCTCTTCTCGCAGATAACTAGTGATAGGACTAGAGGGAATGACCTCAAGTTGCACCAGGGGATGTTTTGTTTGGAAATGAGGAGATATTTCTTCTCAAAAAGAGAAGTCAGGCATTTGAATGGTTTTCCCAGGGAAGTGGTGGAGTTACTGTCCCTGGGGGTGTTTAAGGTTGGACATGGTCCTTAGGGACATGGTTTAGTGGGTGATATTGGTGACCAGATGATCTTGGAGGTCTTTCCAAACCTTAATGATTCTGTGAAACCCAGAAAAGATTTCTGAACACAGAGGCATAATAGCTTTCAATACCTGCATAGAAACGATAGGTTCATGATTTTAGTGTTGACAAATTATCTTACCCCTGGATTTTGAGTGAAGATTGAGATTTGATCACTTGCTCTGCTGAACTGGGTGCTCGGCAAACATCAGTACGTCCGATTCCTAAGATAAGAATGTCGTAATTTGCTTTTAAATATCATTCCTATGTCTGCAGAGAAGCCTCCCCTGTTTTCAACTGTATATTTGGACAACATCGATTTTCTCTCAGTTACAGGGATAGAATTAGGTATGTAAAATGCAGCTGACTATGTTTTGAACGTGATTACACCTACAGGAGCTTTGGGCAGAACAGGACTAGTGATGCAAGTGAATGCTTCCAGCAGTTCTTGCTGAGATATTTTGATAGTCATGCTTTTATGACATGAAACAAAAGTTGTTCTAGAAAAAGCTGAATTAGCTTCTCATTTGAAATCTAACCGCTAAGACTCTAATTTGTAGTTTATTCAGTGGTTATTTTACAATGTGAAGGAGCTGCATGGAAATTATGAGCAGGAGTTTCCTCTCTACTTAGCTACTTGGCTGGAACTTTGATATTTTAACCTGTATTTTAAACATATGTATATATATATATATATTCTTAGCCTGTACTTCCAATTCCATCAAATAATAAAAGCTGAGAAAAAAATCCACTAGTCATTAATACTGGTGACATAAAAAAGGAATATCTATGTTCTCATCAATCTATCTACCTTAGTAATCACTCACTGCTGAACTCTTTTTCTTTTCTACATTGGTCTTCTATTTCTGACCTTTCAAGAACTCTGTAAATCAGTTTGTGGAACCCTGCCCGCTCCCGGCAAAGCATCTGCAATACCTCCAACTGTAATTCTTAGTGACACATACATCTATAATTTCCAGTAGTGTATCCACATTGAAAGAAGTGATCACAAAAAGGGCATTTCAAACAAGCATGCAGTAGGAGCACCTAGTTGAAAAGATGTTTCTGGATACATACAGGAAGCCTGGTAGTCATACAATAGCCACTATTCTCTTCTGCTCATCACTACTGCCTGCAGCTAAGGTATCTGGCCCATCAATTTCCACTGAGTTTTGCATTTGCCTTAGGGGGCAGAAATTGCTTAAATAGAGGTACTTACGATCCAGTGGAAACAGAAATTCAGAGATTAACTTCAGACATCATGAAACTGTGAAGACTTTTGCATACTCAGTACCTCAGTATACTTTGCATACTAGTACCTCATGCAGCTTTTTCTTTTTTTCTTCTGCATTAGGCCCAAAAGCTGGTAGTAAAAAATTACACTGCATTCCAAATTCCTCAAAATAATCAACACTAGTAAAATCTCTTCCAATACTTATTCTCTGTTTTTAACAAATGAACTTTAAGATTGTTCTCTCAAAAACAGATGCAGACCTTCCCAGATGGAAAAATATCACCTTTTTTTGTGCTGATATAAAAACTTCTGGAGTTTCATTTTATGGTTGAACATAAATTATCAAATCCCCTGTAGTTTAATTTTATGGTTGAAAATATATGCTCAAATCCCCTGTCTTCGGAGGGAACACCAAGGACTTTTTGAGTTACTCTTATTTGGACAATCCTGTAGTCTATAATGTTCATCAAAATATGTAACTGTAACATAATGTAACTAACATAATATGTATATGGAAGTTCATTCACTTTCCCAGCCAAAATGTCAGTGGCTTTGTATTGGTGAAGCATTTTAGGATACTGAAGATTTGTGTATTTAGAGACCATAGGCTTACTATCAATTTTAGAAGCTGATCATCCGTGAAGCAGGGCCATTAACACTGAGACTCTATACAGAGTCATTGACTGACAGTCTCCTTTTGCCAGGTGTCTCTCTAAACAATAACGTGGAGGTCATAAAAACCCTGATAGTTTTTGTGTTCTCTTGACTTACTCTTCTGAGCCAATATATTAAATGAACATTTTTTTATTTGAAGTTCAGTGAGTCTTTCAGTATGATGAAAGAAGGTGAAAAAATATTCTTATCCAAGGCAATGGGAAAAGGAAATTTTTTAGGAAATACTAACGATATAGACAAATACTCTGTATTCATCAAACACCCACAAAAAATATTTTACTTGGAGAAAAAAGAACAATGAATGTCCTTCCCTAGGTAGGAAAGAGTGCAGGTTAAAGGCAGAAGAAGAGATCTGCTGCACCTGAACAAGGACAGGCTTCAAAGGTGAATCTTTGTTTGCAAATGGACAGGACAAATGCACAACTCATTTTAATCAAAACCTACATTTTTGCATACGAGGCTGAACCTATCTACACCATCTAAGGAAATGGTCAGTTTTGATTCACTAACATGACACAGGATGCAAATTGGAAGCTGCAAAGGAGGACTGCTACCTTGTTTTTTCATATAAAGAGCACTCATATGTGAGAAGAATTTTTCTCTATTACACATGTAATAAGTATTTTCTTTATATCCAGATTCTGGCTTCTGAATTGTTGACCCCATGCAAGTCCCAAGACCATATGCAAGCAATGTATTTTTTATTAGATAGACTTTTTTTTTGTTGTTACTAGATTAGCAGCAATTTTTATTAAAGTCTTTGAACACATGTAATAATCTTTCCTATGGTCCCCTGAGTGATAGGCTCAATAAAAGCAATACAGTTGGTCTGTGTGTCTTCTTTTTCCTCTTCCTGCAGCTTAATGAGTAATTTTCTGCCTTATCCATCTGTGTGTCTGACCACAATCAATGTTGATAATAGTGGGTACATGTGACATCCAATTCATCAAGTAAGTAGCTATGTGCAGCTCAGCTGTCATATTGCCATAGCCTACAAATGTCAGCTTGGCCATTTTGCACAAAAGTGCACAATCAGTCAAAAAAAAAAAAAAAAAAAAAAAAAAAAAGAGAGAGAGAGAGAAGCTATAAAACCTGAAGTTCTCAAATGTTTCTGTTAGTTTTGTGTTACAAAATACGTTTAGCTCTACAGTAACCTCCTTCAGACTTGGAAGTAAAGAACAACAAAAACACAACAATAAATCCTTACAAAAGCATCAGCTCACAGGATGGTTTTGCCAACACCTCAAAAAATGGTAAAGTAAAATGTTGGAGTAACATTTGCACTCACAAATTGTTTGGAAGAGGTGAAATGTTCCTTTTGAATGAACAGTTTGGAAGAGTCGCTTTATGAGTAATATAAAGGATTTCTTTTTCAAGGTTAGTCAGATGAAACTAGAGGTTGCTTTAATAATCTGGGCTTTCTGATATGGCCCTTTGTATTGTAAATCCACAGCCTTGTGAAGGTGTTTAATTTGATGATAACATTGTAATTTCCAAGACATTAAATTTACTGCATACAAGTTAGGCAGTAAATATTCCATAAAGTTAGAGTAGTTCAGCGTGTTTTCACAGTAGCATCTTAATTAGCAACTACTGTATCATGAGACAAGCAATATAACATAGTTTAAGTATTGTATAAGCTGTATGTGAATGGCGTATCTATAACAATTTGCTGTAAGCCCATATTGTGTGTACCTACTTTGTAGCTTTAAAGACATAAATTGCTCTTAAATATTAACCATTTGTTGTCAACCTTATGATAAACTCAGTCTTCAAAATTCAGATATAGAATCAGATGTCTCTGACCTTTAAAAAATAAATCAATCTTACTTATCATAACCATCTGTGACTCTTACCCTAGGATTTTGAAAGGAAGCACTATTGCTATAGTCATTAAAAACCTTGTCTGACTGTCAGCTCTAACAGTTTATAAGCAGTGATCTCTGGAAAGTAATCTTGGATACAGAAGTTTTAGTAGTTTATTCTAACAGATGGAATCTTTATTTATTTATTTATTTATTTATTTATTTATTTATTTTGAGTTAACTTAAAATCCTTGGCTTCCTCATGTCAGTTTCCTATGTCTTGTCACATTTCAATATAGAACAATTCACTGTGGGTGCACATGATCCAATCTCGCAACCTCTTGCTGATGTGAATTAATGTCCGTCCCATGAGAAAACCATTGATATCTATTGGACTACCCAAATGAAAAAATCTGAGTTTGAGATCAAAGGTTGGATACATGGGCTCATTAACCACCTATATGAAAGATTTCTTTGTAAGAGTACTGTGAAACAGATTAAGCAATATTTAAATCAGTTCAAGTTAATTTGAAAGCTTGATCAAGAGCAGTGGTCATTCACTCCATTTACCATTATTATTATTTACTATAATTTATCCTACCACACAAAGACCACCCAGATCATCTTTGCTTCCTTTGGCTGGACTATATTCTCTTTGTGCCCTCCAAAAGTTCTCTAGCTCTCATGAGATTTGAAAGCAGTATCAAAAATATGTCTTGTCTACACATATCACTGTTTCAAAAAAAAAAAGATATTTCAACAGTGAAGAGATACCATATTTGTTAACACAATTATGCATTGTGCTTTTACATTTCTTTCTCTCAGGCTGTCAAACACTCACTTAGTAATTGAGCACTAATTCAAAATTAGTGTTAATATCATAGAAATATAGGTTTCAGAGAGATGAAGAGGGAGAGGCAGCAAAAGAACAGAGTAGTGTGCTCAGATGCTCAGTTTTCAAATTAATGAGATACTGTCTCTAAAACACATTACTTAATAAAATGCATCATTAACAGGAACAGAAAGCCAAAACAAAACAAAAGAAAAACAAACAAACAAAAAAACATAATTAAGTGCTAGGGGAAGGATTTAATTACAGTTCTTTCCATTATATTTTCAAGCCAATTATTTGTAGGTGTGAACTGACTTCCACCTTTTCCAGTTTTATCTCCATTAATGAGATAAAAACTTTTTTTTTTTTTTTGAGAAGATGTTGAGTAAAATGGGTGATGATTTGCCACAGGTTTGGTATAATTACTAACTCAGTTATGAATGGTGTTTGACTGTTAACTTAAAGTTATTTTATCAGATTTAGAAGAGGACAAGTCCAGATAAATAACTAGTTACCAGAAAGGATGTATTTGTCATCTGAATGCCTGTTACGCCTGCTGATTAGCTGTTTTGTAATGAGTAGACCAAAAAAATTAAATGTGTGTCATCAGGATAGGAAGTTTCAAACACTTCTTTTTTATGTTATTGTCACAGAGTTAGCATTTTCCCCTTTCTGAATTCTCTACTCATCTAGAAGACCTTTGAGTCTTTATTCTAGAAGGCAGCAGAAATAGAGAACAAACACTGTGCATTGTGAAATACAAAGAAGAAGTTCCCTATTTATGTTAATTCTGTAAAAGAATCTAAGTTCTTCAATATTTATTTTTGTGACTTACAAAAGCGGCCATGGAAAGCATACATAAGAATTAAAAAGGCTTATGTTGCACAGCTACAATATTTAATTTTAAACCATATGGGTCTATACTCCTACAAACTATGGTGATAGGACATTATTTATTCAAAACAACAAATTATTTTAATAATTCAATCATTTAAATAATTTAATAATTAGTTATAGAATACAAATATTTATGAATTTATAAATTGTACTTATAAATATAATAATGAATAACATAAAAGTATATAATAATCATTACGAATAAACTGATGAAATATAAATAAATTAATTCATTATTAAATAGTTTTTAGTGTTAACCTTATCTCTTCCTTACTTCTCTCTCTTATTAGTGGTATTATAGTGGTGTACTTGGTCTCTTTCTGCTTGTTGAAATGCTAGAATCCCTTTACTAATTGGTGGTAAATAGAAGTAGGAAAAGTTCCTTTCCAAGTTTTTTGAATGATACATGAATAAATTACTATACAGAGCCCTTGTCAGCATCATTACAGTAATGATAAGGTTCCATTTAGATTGTATTTTTTTGCATATGTAGCTTCAGTATAACTTTTTGTCATACACACGATGAAGATGTTTAAGTTCTAGATGCAGGTAGTGTTACCTTGTACTTGTCTTGTCCATGCCAGGATTCAATGGTGGCATAATTCCAGCATAGAAACAAAGTCTGATTTATCCTGTTTTCTGAGGTAATTAATCAACACTGCAAGGTTAAGATGTGTTTCTCAAAATTTTCACTCTCAAGCCTTGGAATTTCCAATGGGAGCTAAAGCAAATTCCCTCATGAATTACAAAGCCAATGTGAACTAAATTCAAGCAAATATTTTGGAAACACTTCATGGTATTAATCAAAATCCAATTTAGGAAAAGCAAAGACTAGCAAGAAATTGTTTTCAGAATTCAACTGTGATGCCAAATTCCCTAGCAAGATGTTTTGCTAAGGTGCATATATTCCACATTAAATTTTAAAAAACGTGTACTGGCAATGAAAAATGTGTTCATGTATGGTAAAAAATTACTTTCACAAACCAGAATATTACCTTACAAAAACTCTGGAAAACAGAAAAATATGTTGAGAATAGTATTCTTCCTCTCCTCCTCTTCCCCCTGCAACCCCCCCCCCCCCCCAAAAAAAAAAAAAAAAAAAAAAAAGCAACCAAACAAAAAGCATACAGTTCAAAGATAGATTCAAAAATTAAAGAATGAATAGAGCTACAGATGAACATGCAACTTAAGCTGTTTCTTTTGCAAATACATATGCATTTCTTAGCTATTCTGGGCTGGTTTTGAGCAGTTTATACTGCTGCTAACTGTCAGTCTGAAATGGCAGGTTTCTGTCAGCACACATAGATAAGGTTTAAAGCATTCAAGAGTAGATACAGCCGTACATTAGAAAAAGCAATAGTCCTGTTTGATTGCTGACTTTATAGAAATGTATACTGGTATTTAACTGTTTAACTATATTTGTAGTCATTTCTTGATTCTTACAGCCTAAAAAATCCAGTGACCCTTTGTCTATCATGGGTTCATACCAGTTTCAAGTATATAGATAGAACTTGCAGGATATACCTGCAGTTAAAGTTGCCTGAAAGGTGTGATTAAAAATAGTGTTGGTATTCTCAAAGAATAATTTTTGAATTGTCTTAACACAAATTAATCAAAGAGAGTTCCAGAACTAATGCATGAATGGAATAGTTACTATATAAAACCTTATGTATTAGCTCCCAGCAGTTCTGCAAATTGGGCTGCTCAGAATGATTTGGTTTTGAGTCTAGAACTTGTTTTCTTCCTTTATTCTTTAGAAAAAATGAGGTCTGCTATTCATTTTACAATATAACTTAAGCACCTTTAAAACAAAAGTAAGTCTCAGGAAACATTTCACTATATTTCAGAAAGCTGTGATTTTATTTATTTGAAATGGGAGTTGAGTGGAAGCCATTTGCAGTATGTCAATATTTTCAAATGTTACGAGATTAATATCATGCACAGTCTTGTGTGAGTAGCATTGTTTGGCTTGCTTCTGCTACAATGTCTGTATACTGTGACTCATCATCCTTCTATAAATAACTATGTTTCCACACCTATGATAATCAAGAATTAAAGTAAGGAACAAAAAAAGAAGAGATTGCTACAATTCTCTGTAGTAAGTTGTTCTGTGTCAAGAAAAACCTCTCCCAAGCCAGTTCCTTATTCTCAGAACCCAATGCTTTTACCCAGTATTGGTAAAATCAATGAGTGTAGCAACATTTATGCCTGTCAGCTGGTAAGTCTCCTGGTGGCAGGAAGGCAGAGTACTTTGCAACAAGAACTTTGAGCTGTTCAGGACACTGGTTGGCAGAGTCCCTTGGGAGGAGGTTCTGAAGGGCAAAGGAGTCCAGGAAGGCTGGGCACTCTTCAAGAAGGAAATCTTAATGGCTCAGGAGCGGTCTGTCCCCACGTGCCCAAAGACGAGCCAGCGCGGAACTAGACAGGCCTGGCTGAACAGAGAGTTGTGGCTCGAGCTTAGGAGAAAAAGGAGGGTTTATAATCTTTGGAAAAGAGGGCGAGCTACTCAAGAGGACTATAAGGATGTTGCGAGGCTGTGCAGGGACAAAATTAGAAAGGCCAAAGCTCATCTGGAGCTCAATCTGACTACTGCCGTTAAAGATAACAAAAAACGTTTTTACAAATACATCAACACCAAAAGGAGGACTAAGGAGAATCTCCATCCTTTACTAGATGCGGGGGGAAACTTAGTTACAAAAGATGAGGAAAAGGCTGAGGTACTCAATGCCTTCTTTGCCTCAGTCTTTAGCGGCAAGACCAGTTGTTCTCTGGGTACCCAGTACCCTGAGCTGGTGGAAGGGGATGGGGAACAGGATGTGGCCCTCATAATCCACGAGGAAATGGTTGGCGACCTGCTACAGCACTTGGATGTACGCAAGTTGATGGGGCCAGATGGGATCCACCCAAGGGTACTGAGCGAACTGGCGGAGGAACTGGCCAAGCCGCTTTCCATCATTTATTGGCAGTCCTGGCTATCAGGAGAGGTCCCAGTCGACTGGTGGCTAGCAAATGTGACGCCCATCTACAAGAAGGGCTGGAGGGTAGACCCGGGGAACTATAGGCCTGTTAGTTTGACCTCAGTGCCAGGGAAGCTCATGGAGCAGATTATCTTGAATGTCATCAACTGGCACTTGCAGGGCAACCAGGCGATCAGGCCCAGTCAGCATGGGTTTATGAAAGGTAGGTCCTGCTTAACGAACCTGATCTCCTTCTATGACCAAGTGACACGCTTGGTGGATGAGGGGAAGGCTGTGCATGTGATCTACCTTGACTTCAGTAAGGCTTTTGACACCATTTCCCACAACATTCTCCTCAAGAAACTGGCTGCTCGTGGCTTGGACTGGCGTACGCTTTGTTGGGTTAAAAACTGGCTGGATGGCCGGGCCCAAAGAGTTGTGGTGAATGGAGCCAAATCCAGTTGGAGGCCGGTTACTAGTGGAGTCCCCCGGGGCTCAGTGCTGGGGCCAGTCCTCTTTAATATCTTTATCGATGACCTGGATGAGGGGATCGTGTGCACCCTCAGTAAGTTTGCAGATGACACCAAGTTAGGTGCGTATGTCGATCTGCTTGAGGGAAGGAAGGCTCTGCAGGAGGATCTGGATAGGCTGGAATGATGGGCTGAGGTCAACTGTATGAAGTTCAACAAGGCCAAGTGCCGGGTCCTGCATCTGGGGCGCAAAAACCCCAAGCAGCGCTACAGGCTGGGAGATGAGTGGTTGGAAAGCTGCCTGGCCGAGAAGGACCTGGGAATACTGGTTGATAGGCAGCTGAATATGAGCCAGCAGTGTGCTCAGGTGGCCAAGAAGGCCAACAGCATCCTGGCTTGTATAAGAAGCAGTGTGGCCAGCAGGTCTAGGGAGGTGATTGTCCCCCTGTACTTGGCTCTGGTGAGGCCGCACCTCGAGTACTGTGTTCAGTTTTGGGCACCTCGCTACAAGAAGGACATGGAGGTGCTCGAGAGAGTCCAGAGAAGGGCAACGAAGCTGGTGTAGGGTCTGGAGAAAAAGTCTTACGAGGAGCGGCTGAGGGAGCTGGGGTTGTTTAGCCTGGAGAAGAGGAGGCTCAGGGGAGGCCTCATCGCTCTCTATAGGTACCTTAAAGGAGGCTGTAGCGAGGTGAGGGTTGGTCTATTCTCCCACGTGCCTGGTGACAGGACGAGGGGGAATGGGCTAAAGTTGTGCCAGGGGAGGTTTAGGTTGGATATTAGGAAGAACTTCTTTACTGAAAGGGTTGTTAGGCATTGGAATAGGCTGCCCAGGGAAGTGGTTGAGTCACCATCCCTGGAGGTCTTTAAAAGACGTTTGGATGTAGTCCTTAGTGATATGGTTTAGTGGAGGTCTTGTTAGTGTTAGGACAGAGGTTGGACTAGATGATCTTGGAGGTCTCTTCCAACCTAGACGATTCTGTGATTCTGTGAAGAACGAAAATGTTTACTGTAAAAATGCATAAACACAAATGAAAAAGTGTATTTTTTTTAAAGCACATTCTGTGTAGTTTTCCATTTCCTTGTTTGCTGTCATCCTACTTGGATACCTATTGGCATTTACCTAATCTTAACATTAGTGTATTCTTTTACTCCGCTGGAATACAAACCTCCAAGTCAGACAAAATTAAGTAATGTGGCCACCTGTCTCCCTGTCAAGAATCATTCAAAGAAAATTTCTATCAGCTCAACTGAAGGCATTCAACTATAGCCAAAATATTTCTAAGTTGTTGTTTTGTAGATTTTTTTTTCCCTTTAATATGCATTTCACTAGTCATTCTTTTCCTTTATTTATTTATTTTTCTTAATGGAAATAGCTACCATCTTCCAGTTTGGGTGATACATTTGTCAAGTTGCAGAGGGCTTGAGGTAGTTTGCGTTAAGCAGCCAAGCACCCTATAAATAATTTCTTATATTTTGAAAACATGCCCTTCTGGCAGATATCCTTCAGGATTTGCTGACCTCCTTATTAACAGTGTTCTGGAGAGGTGACAACAAAATAATAGCTGACAGAATCTTTCGAAGAATTGTCACCTGCTACATCAGTTACTACAATTCCAGCTGTTGTTATCATTTAACAGGCACACAGTGAAAACACCTGAAGACTCTCTAATCTGAAAGCCCTTTTTATGAAAATTTCCACAGAGGTATAGAAATGAAAATCCTACCTACTTTTCTGCTACTACCACAATGCAATATATGGATAAAGCAAATGAAAGGCTGAAACAGAGTGAATGATGCCAGGAGCCAGACAATAGGCTCATTTTGAGATTGTATTTTAGTGTCTCCCCTACAAAATATCAGGGATGGTGGTGGTAGTGATGTTCATGAGATAAAAGTGTGTCTTTACATGTTCTGGTATATATCTTTTCAGCTCACGTCGGAAAGGTATCACACAGCTAAGGAGAGCACTGTCTTATCAAATCTGACAACAATGATCTGAGCAAAGACATAAATCAGTCATACAAGAAGATTTGGTGGAAAGAAAAAGTCTGGCCTGTGGTGAACTATCAGTGAGATGGAGAAAGAACTGGAAGAAAGGAACAACTCATGTTGTAGGTCAATGAACCACATTAAGGACTCAGGGGAATGAGGTTATTGTCAAGACTGCAGTCAGAGAGGAATTTCCGGCAACCCATGTACTGAGTAAATGTGTTAGTTCTGAAACAGAACATTTTCAAAAATAAAAATTGATTTGGGATGACTGTTTGCTGAGTGTCCTGCTTCAGAGAGATCTGATTTTCAGAGACAGTAAACAAGTTGCCAACTGCAGTGCCCAAATCATGAATCACACATAAATTGAATCATACATTCAAGGTGATTATCCTGAGTGTTGTATGCCACCTATGCAAGAAAGAGTAGCTGAGTTTGCACATAGACTTTTCTGCCATTTCAGAATGATCAGGACAAGATGAAAGACCTGAGATCTGCAAAAGTGATTGTCCCACTCTACTTTGCACTGGTGAGGCCTCACCTCAAGTAGTGTGTGCAGTTTTGGGCACCACAGTACAAAAAGAACATAAAACTATTGGAGAGTGTCCAGAGAAGGGCTAAAAAGATGGTGAATGGCCTAGAGAGGAAGACATACAAGGAGTGGCTAAGGTCACTTGGTTTGTTCATCCTGGAAAAGAGGAGGCTGACAGGAGGCCTCATGGTGCCCTGCAGCTTCCTCATAAGAGAGAGTGGAGGGGCAGGTGCTGAGCTTTCTCTCTGGTGACCAGTGATAGGACCTGAGGGAATGAAGTCAAGCTGTGACACGGGAGGTTCAGGTTGGATATCAGGAAAAGGTTGTTCACTGAGAGGTTGGTCACGCACTGGAACAAGCTCCCCAGAGACGTAGTCAGGGCACCATGTCTGTCAGAGTGTAAGAAGTGTTTGGTCTATGATCTCAGTCATATGGTTTGAATTCTGATTTTCGGGTAGACCTTTGTGGAGCCAGGAGTTGGACTTGATGATCCTTGTGGGCCCCTTTCAACTTGGGATATTCTATGATTCTATGAGAATGCTAAGAAGGTGCTATGGATTGTGAACTGCTGTTCACACATTTCCAAAGAAGTTCCAAGACTGATTCAGTCTAGCTCTTTTTCCCTTTCTATCCTGGAGTATTGTATACAGAAGAATTATTATTTGTTTGTCTTCTTTCAGTTTTGCTTTTTATGGGTAAAGAAGTGGAAATCATTTTCACAAAATTTTATGCATGTGACCAGAATTTCCTCATGGAAACACTGGATGGAAGCTATCAATTGCTTGCTATTTTGAAATCAGTTGTCTAAGATGACATGGGTCAGCTCTGAAATAATCAAATCTTTTTATTGTTACATAAAGACTTTCTAGGTAACCCAGAATACCAGTAATGGCACCAGAACATTACCACACTAGGACCAATATTAGGAACTACACAATGGTGGAGAATAAATGTAAATGAAAAAAACTTCCTAGTTGTACTATAGTTAATACACGAGGAGCTAAAGTGGTGGTCCATACCCCAGCTGACAAGTAGCAAAATACACCATTGGTGTTATTACCTGTTCACAGCTTTAAGAGGAAATCCTGATACTAATAAAAAGAGTACCTTTCGCTCCCACAGGTCCAAAGTCTCCAAAATGTTTAGTCTACTGTTCTTCCAATGAAATCAAACGGCTTGTAAGACTGATTTCTGGCCAAATCTTCAAGGTTTCTTGTTTCAAAATTATTTGAAATTAAAAGAACCTTTTCTATTTCTGTTGTGTCTTTTATGGGCCCAGGGAATGTTGTTCTTATCAAACACCAAATGCTTTCCTGCATCAAAAGAGCACTGCAGGGATTTGTGCATAAAGAACTCTGCAGGTAACATTGACTGTGGCAAAACCACCACTTTGTGTTGCTGAAGAATTATACTCTAGATTTTATACTGGTAGAACTGCAGGCACAACCTGCACCTGAAATACAAGAGAAGGGATAAGGTCTCACAGGCCAAACTGTTTCACTTAGCTAAAGCAACATTTCAGCCATAGCCCAGTTGTGATATGTTTGAACAAAAGTCTTTGTATAGCTTCAGAGAAGCTAGTTTTCATGACAAGTGGGATACAACATGCAATGCCATAGAACTCCCTGGAGCAGCAGGTTGCTTCCTGCACTGTTCTTTTACCTTTAAATCTACAAAGCATTTAATGCTTTGAGGGAGTACCTCCTTCAGGCTTCCTCTCTTTTTATTTCCATAAAAGCAGTCTGAGGCTTCTCTTGTATTGGAGTTGGCCAAAAGCGCAGAAACTGATAGGAAAAGCTGTGTCAGGCCCTGACAACTCCAGTCACTCTAGAGTTAGATGACAATACTGAAAAAGAAGAAGCACTCAGGTATTAAAAGAAAGTACTTTTTAATCTAATTGCTGACACAGTATTTTTTTACTGTTTTCGTTTTTGTTTTTGTTTTGTATGTTATGTATCATATCTTAGATGGATTACATCTATCTTAAATGTCTAAAACAGTTTCATAAGGTTACTAAGTAATACAATTTGTAGGGTCCTGGATACAGCAGAATGGAATTAAAGTCTCTGTTAAACCGTAGAACATCGCTCTCAGTGCTTCCCTTTGATTTTAGAGTTACAGAGAACAAGTGACTCTGTGTTCTGTCTTGCTACTTATACTCTCAAGGGACATTTAAAAATAGCTCAAATGTTTGTGCCTCCTGGATTTACAAGGTTATTGTAACATTTAAACATTTTCTTTGCTTAAATTCTTTTTTTTTTTTTTTTTCCAATAAAATACTGACAGATTTTGGATTCAACTAATGGATTTGTTAGTGTTTCCTAGCAATAATTTGGTTATAATTTTAGTAATATTACTAGGTAACACAGCCCTTTGTTAATACAGAGTCTGGAGTACTTTGCCACAAGTTTCAGTGCAAAGATCCACAGACACTAAAAACATCTTTTCTTCTTCCCTTAACTCATTCTGCTTCTTGCAGAAAGATTTATTTTGGCAGTCCTAAAGAGGGGAAGTCAAAGTGGTGTTTAAAAAGCAAACAATTTTGTGATATTAGCTGGTAGAAGCTTTACACAGAAACAATCATAATATTATTAGGAGTAACAATTTGAATTGCAAATTTTCTGAGCGGTTAAAACTGGTTATGGAAGAAGAGGTGTTATAAGTCATCACAGTTCTTTCAAATATTTGGTTTTAGTGAGGAAAAGGTAAATAAATTCAATAAATTTTCTTCCAATATCTTTTCCCATGTGAAGTTCAATACTCACATTGCAGGTACCTTGTAAATAGTTTTGACTTCTTCATTATTCTAACTACTGCTTCACATCTACCAAACTCAGCCAACTGACAGAAAGACATAATAGCATCTCCCACTGCAAGATGTAGGTTTCATTTGCTTATCTTTTACCAAACTTTAACAATGAGGTGAAATTTCATATAGTAGCTCTCTGTTGAGAGATACACTGTAATTTTGGGAGGAAGCAAAATTCCAGCTGGAATTCCAAATTCAGGATTTTGTCAGATTGAGGTCTAGAACAGTGATGTTTTGTCCCTGCTGGATATTCTGACATTTTCTTTTAGTCATTTGAACAGATCTAGAATATGGGTAACATTTTGGGGCAGGTGTTTCAAGTTAATAAAAGGGAAGAAGGCATTTTATTAATTTACACGTTTTTTGTTAGCCCTCAGAAAATTCATCTGAACTCATGCTGTTATAAACTTTTCTGTTTAATTACCTTTTTTCTCGTGACTTGTGTTTCAATTCTGCAAGCAACCTAATCATTAAGTACCGGAACTCAATGAACATCTTTACACCAAGTTTGAACTAATCTCTATGGAATTACATGATTTTTAACATTTGGGATGGAGAAAAAACTGACCCAACATAACCCGTATACTATGAATAGAAATTTTTTGTTGAAGATAAGACTTATGGATTTGAAAATGTTGATTTGAAATGTGAATTGGGACTTGCAAAAAGCTAACCCCAGCTTTTCTGCTTTCTTGGAAAGCTTGGAAATGCTAACCTACCGAAAGATCTCTGTGTTTGTTCAACACTTTCAGCCTGGTTTTAAAAGAATATAATACATCTCCTACAGCATCAGTAGAAAGAACTGGGCAAGTTGTCTAACCATGGAATCAGGACTAAGACATTGTCTTTACACTGTGATGAGAGATTTTATTTCCATTTCAGATAGACATTATCTTGAAGGTACATGCAACATTGGTGAAGGACTTCCACTGATCAGCCCATGGAATACTCAGAAGAGTATGAATGATTTAGTTTTCACTGCAAATCCCAGAGAGCAGGCAATGGATGAGTTCTTAACCATACATTCAATAATGAGGATGAACCAAAATACTAAACTGTTGTTCATTGTGAGGTGAAGAACCAGTTTAATAATTCATATACAAATGGGGTTCCAAAAAATTGTACATGCAAACGTTTATTGTAGTAATTCTTATTTTGTAACATCATAACTCTGCAGATTTTAAATTATTTAATATGTTTGTAACTAATTGTTTTAAATGTAAAACATCTATAATTTGAAGAGGCATCATCAAATGGTGCTTTTACTGAGTTGGGGAAAGTGAGAGGCAGAGGAGTGTTTTTTTTTTTTTTTCTCTGATGAAAAGAAGTGATTTTTCTAGAGCCTGAAATGTCTACCTTTCTTAATACTCTCATCTCTTCACTATTTATCTTTGTATCTCTGAGCCATAACTTTTATGGATCCCTCTCATAACTCTGATCCACAATTTCTTTTAATTTATTCCTGTGTGAATCATAACTATCATCAGGAAACAGATTCATGCTTTGTAATATTTTTCTCCATTAAACACAACTATTGCCTCCTTAATGCATTATTTATATATGCTGATAATGCATTAAAAGTATCAGCATTAAAACTTCCAACCTTTCCATTTCAAAGAGTAAGGACAAGAGAATGTGTTGAGCCTCTGAACTATTTCCATCCTAACACAGGTGTTAAAATTGATTTCTGAAACTACTAAGTGTTGCATAAAGTCAAAGCCAACAAATATTAACTTAATCCCAGAGCTGTCATATTTCTTCAAAATGAAGTTTTGAGCTGCTCCAGGGTGTGAAACCTGAGTTAGGATTGATATGGATTAGTTTCACTAGGAAAGAATAGTTATCACTTGCTTTCACTGGATGGTCTGTTCTCCCTTACCATGTCAACACTAAGGGATAATGCCTGCTTTTCTGATTTATTACTACTAAAGAAGCACAAGTCAACAAGGAAATAAAGAGTTCACCACAAAAAGAAATATTCTAAGTCATGCACATACATAAAGAACATACAACCCAACAGTTTGCTGTAGTTGCCTATGATATTAAAAGAGGTGGTTGAAGGAAAGAAACAATAACAAAAACTTTTTGTAAGTAACATATAAAATAACTAATGAAAGCCAAAGAATGTCAGGCATCACTGAAGAGAGGTTATGTAACCCACAATGTGAAGTAACTAGCTAAAAGCTTATTGTAATAAATGCATGTCTTCTATATCCCAAATAACAATGATTTGTAATGTCAGACTTTTTGCCAAATTTGCTTCCCACATATAAAAAGAAGTAAGCATCACAGAAAGGGTGCAAAGCATGAACTGCCAGAGTTGGTGAAGGAAACCATGATCTACTGTCAACATACTAGAGATTCAAACAATATTTGGCAGCCCACTTTACTTCAAGTATTTACAATGTATGGTACAGTGGAAGCTCTGTCTGAGAACAGGGATTGGAGGCTTCCTGAAATTACTATAAAAAAATATATATATTGTAAAAATATCTGAGCACCTCCAAAACTATAGTATCTTCTTAAGCACCTAAAGAAAAATCACCCCTTGGAAGAATAGTGCTCAGTGTGAAAAGGAGTGAAGTATAATATTTTAAGATAGTCACTTCTTGGCTGCAACCATTGAGGTGGGGCAGCAATGCATACTGAAAGTGGAGGAATGAACTGTACAAGAAGCCACCAACGTTGACAAGGGAAACTGAAAGGCAAGAAGAAGCATATTTAGTTAATCCTTTCCAGGGAGCTAAGAAAGTAAAAAGGGTTTTTACAAAGCCATTTTATATATAAAGAACAAGCAAAAGCAGGAAATAAATTAGCTGCACACTAAGAAATGAGATGTGAAATGTAATAAGTGAAAAATAAAATATTGAAGCTCTGCTGCATATATATATATATATATTTTTTTTTTCAATTCCATCTTTAAGACGGGTTAAACAGAAGAACACACTAAAACTTCAGTGCTATCATAGCCTATGACTAGACTCCCATTACCTTTGATACTTTTGTCCACCAACAATTAGGAAGAAATTTCCAACAAACATTTGACAAAAAAGAGTAAATAAACCTTTAGACAAGCTAAAAACAAGCAAATCAGCAGGTCTGTTCAAACTGTCACCCAAGGAAATCAGGAGTGCTTAACAAGCTTGAAGCCACTTGTAATTTGAACCTTTAAGCTCTTTACAACTGGAGATCTAAAGTTGTGCAAAAAAAAAAAAAAATGTTCAAAAAAGAAAAGAGACAACTCATAACACCAAGTATACATAAATGAAGCCTATAATTGAGTAATCAATAGTTAAATATAAGATCTGGACTTCTGCTTCTACAGGAGCTTCAAAAGAGACTAGAAGATAAACTGATCTTTAAAACCAGCTCACCATGTATTTGCTAATAATACATTAGTTCAGACTAGCGTGAGAATATATTTTAGTGAATAGAATTGAGTTGAAATTCCATGAACTGTGGTCGCTCAAGTGTATACCATTTCCCAAGGGTATTGATAGTATAGAAACAACTTTTATAGTTTTCAGTTTATAAAATTTTCTACAGAAAAAAGTCATTTGTGTGATGTAGTGTAGAATATAAATACATTTTGAACTTTGCACAATAAAGACAACTTTATTTTTTTTAAGATTTCTGCCAAATAGTTTTAAGTCACTTTTGTCTATTTCTGTCTGTAAGAACAACTATTATGATGATGTATTTTGTTATACAGTACTTGGATTGTTGACATGCACCTTAATGAATAAAACTACTTTGTAATTCTGTAACATCAGTTATGACATTAAATGCCTTGGATGTGTAAGACTGTCCTGTGGAAACTAGAATTTCTGTAGCATCAACAGGCAAATGAAGCTGCTTCAAGAAGGCCATATGGGTATGGAAATTAAATTAATATCTGTTCTTATGCTTAACTCTACTGGAAACTCAATTATACAAAAGAAAATTGCAATTTCATCTGCAAACTTTCTTACTGTCTGAGGTCCCTTTAAACTTATTATTCTTTCTCAAAACCTAATTACCATCACCCAGGGTGGTTCCAGTTTTTTTTTTTTTTTTTTTTTGTGTTTTGTTTGTGTTTTTTTTTTTTTTTTTTTTTTTTTTTTTTAGTCCACAATAAACTATCAAGATTAATTCATTCAACATCAATTGTCTTCAGTGGTACACTTTGCAGAATTTTAAAACCCAACTTTGATTTTGGTAAACAAAATAGTTCTGCCAACTTACATTACATTATTGAGTCCACAACAGGACTCTGTATTCTAGGATACTATAAATGACCCAGCTACCCTGAACACAAAAAGATTAAGAAATACATTTCAGAAGCCTAAAGAATTGTAAGATAGTTAACAAAGAATTTATAATCCATTCCTCTATTATCCTCTTTTTTTTTTTTTTTTTTTTTTTTTTTTTTTGATTTCTGTAAACTTAGCTTGGATGCTTTCTCTTGGAGGAAGCTTTATGAGTTTGACTAACTGATTTCAGCTTAAATAAACAAGTTAGATAACATAATGCAAACAGGGATATTACCTTTTCTTGTAGCTGAAATATGATTAACTCTCTTGAGCTATGAAGACTACACACAACATAAAGAAATTTACATTTAAAATATAGGTATATTGAGTATTAATTCACATATATACACTCATTCTGTAGGACTATATATATATATATATGTTTGTCTAAAATAAATCCTTTGTGACAATGAAACTTCACCTGAATCCCGACCTGAAAAAATTTGGTTTGTTGAATAGCTTAAGAACACACCAAGTCAATTCAGAAAAGCATGTATTTCCTCCTGTAACTCAAAGGCAGCTGAGAATGCCTGATATCCTCTTTATCTATTACAAACTCGGTTGCCTGTCTTAATTGTATTGCCTGGGATGGAATGGGGATATTTCCCTCTAAATGGAAAGGCCACAACGTTTAGAAAATTTCAGAAAGGATCTACTCTGGCCAAAAAGCCACTTCAAGGAAAGAAGTCAGTATCTTACTCAGTGGTCCCAATAAATTTTTTGCCACTAGAGAATTCCCTGCTGCATTGATTCAATACTCAGTATTTCTGTTTTATTTACACAGTGACATTGCAGGATTTATTATAAAATATTACAGAATTGCAGAATGGTTGAGGCAGACGAGGACCTCTGGAGGTCATCTGGTAAAACACACTGCTTAAGCAGGGTCACCTACAGCAGGTTGCCTGGGGCCATGTCCAGAAGGGGTTTTGACTCACTCCAGGCAGGTAGACTGTACAACCTCTTTGGGCAACCTTTGCCAGTGCGCAGTCATCTCCACAAAAAAAAAAGAAAAAGAAAAAAAAAAAAGTGTTTCATGGTGTCAAGGGGGAACCTCCTTTGTTTCAGTTTCACTTCTCTCAACCTGTCAGTGATGCTTTGCCCAGTTGCAGCACACCATTAGCTTCAAGCTGTTGCATCTCAGAGAAGATCCTGTCCATCTCCCTTTTGTCTTCCCTGACACAGCCTGCTCACTTCCTCTCCAAAAATCTTCAACTTGAGGGCACAGCCCTTCTGGAACAGCACATCTCCTGCAGGACAGGAGGCCTTCTCTCCTGACATTAGAGGCCCCAGGCTCTCCCTGCAGCCTGGAACTAGGAGGGCTGCACCTGTCATCTGTAGCTCTGTGTCAAAGCCTCCACCCTAGCAGGGATACTTGCTCCAAAACCAGCTGGCAAAAAGTGTGGCATTGCCATATCTAAGACAGTAACAGTGATTGCTATAATTCAGCTATGGCCCCCTTTTTCACCTCCTTCTTTGCACCCTTCTGCTCCAATTGCTGGGCAAACTTCTGTGTGTTAATAAAAGTGTTTAAAAAGAATGTATTTCATAATAGTCAAGTATTTTCTGTTTCCATGTACCATTCAATGGTAACAACATACCATTTCAATCTTTCATTTGGCTTCATGTTTAGAAATACAACCAAAGTGTAAATTTCTGATAAAATGATTTTTTTTTTTTCTTTTCTTAGTTCTGTTCTTTAGCGAACCATATGACAGTCTCACAGTTCCTTTAACGTCAAAAAGTTGCAATAATTGAATAACCCACATTTTATTATTTTCCAAAAATGAATGCTGATATGACTGGGATTCAAAAAAATTGGCTCATTGGCTGAATTACCACTTTCTCCAACAGCAATTGATATTATGGTGGAAACTGATATCTATCTTCACACCCCTATAGTATTAGAACAAATTTCTGCACTATTTTCTTCACTCATAATATTATTATTGATTTCACTAGCTGCACAAATCCACATCTGAAATTTATCTTTTATTAATTGACGCTAAAAAAAAAATCAAAAATTTAATGTTTGAGCTAACTATAAAAAAATTTTAATAATAAATTAAAAAAAAACTTAATTCCCAGGAACCTTACTATTTTCTGTGTTCTAATACATTAAAGGTATATGTTCAGTTACCTTTCTGAATACCTAGGTTGTTTTCATTTGTTGTTCTCTCCAACATATCACATCTATGACTGAGTCAACTCAGAAATGTCATGTCCTCTTGTTGAGACAGAAATACATAGTTCTTCTTGTCCGGCTAATCATTGTAACATGACTTGCCCTCTTGTCCCTTGGTATTTGACATAAAAAGAAATTAACAACAATAAATGTGACTGAAGAAATACTCTGCCTTTCCATATACCTGGAAGGCCTCTGGATACTAGCTCTATGCCAAACATCTTAAATTAGTTTTACTAGCACATCTATAGCACTTGGGAAATAAATTAGAAAGGGGTAAATGGCAACATCTGGAGCTCATTAATCTCGGGGCATGACATCAAGAATAAAAGGAAAAATACTTAGAAGACAGGAACGTATGTGAAGATAAACTCTGTCTTTGCTTAGAAAAGGGAGGAATTCACTTTTCTTACCCATTTCTCAATTTTTCCTACAGGAAAGAGAGATCCTTACATTTTTTCTTTTTACCACTTTTCAGATTTAGTGATAAGAAAAGAGTCTGCATTTTCATACTATTTGCATATCCTATGTATTTCCTAAATAGAAGCTGTCTTACCAGTGTTGGTATGAACGTTGCAATGATGCAACTGAAAAAAAATCTAGTGAAAACCAGTATCTTATACAAGTAATTACTGCGAGACCGTTTTGGGACTATATTACCAGAATAACAGTCATAACAGTCTTTAACTGCAGCAGGAACTCCAAGCTGTTCAACACTATCCCACAATTAAAGCAGAGACCTCAGCTGGAGAACAGATCTTGAAAAAAGTAGATATAATAAAAGTCTAGATTAGAAGAACCTGTGTAATGTCATCTACAAAAAGTAACATATTTCTTTAATCATTTTTTTCTCTTCTGATCAGCATTTCAAGAGTTGTTGTAGTATTATTGTTTGTTTGTTTGTTTTTTATGTTCAGTTCTCTCTGCTAAATCAGTATGACGCAAGCTGTTAATTGACTTTAAGTTACCCTATTATGTGTAGATGATGTAGACTTACTTACTGTTCAAGACTATCTGTCTGGTTGTTGCGTTTTGTTTTTTTTTTTTTTTTTTTTTTTTGGTTTAGAGACTCCAGAATATATCCAGCCACAATAATTCAATGGCTGAGATTCACATCACTTAGATTTTCCTAGTTGATAGCTATTTATCTAATGTAGTCACCTAACTCTCTTTATAGAGAAGGCAGAGGCAATTCCTTAAAACAAACCATCTTATATAAGATGAAGTGGGATAAATCACCTAAGATCAGCAGAACAAATCAACTTCCTGAGTTGGCAGACAACCACTCTTGTGTTCCAAAAGTCTCACTAACCTTCTTCAAATATCTTATCAGTTACTGGAACAGCTGACACATTTTTGGAAACAATGCTGATGAATGGGTCTTTCAATGTTAATTACAATTCTTAGGAGGAGCTGTGGTTCAGGAAGTCTGTATGCTGATGATGAGGTGGCATAAGGCAACTTTGCATAGCCGTGATGAGAAAATTAACCAACAAACTAATCTTGGATGTTGACAGCATTAAAAATTAATTTTAAAAAGTCAAGCCTTTTCAATCCTTTATATGCTCCATATTTGACAATGAAACATTTCTAGTGCGTACTTTCCTTCTAAAAAATGAAGAAAATCTGAATAAGTTCTCAGGCACCTTGATAACCCCAGGGGAAAAAAAAAAAAAAAAAAAAAAAAAAACAGACTGTGTGCCATAGAAATAGAATAAAGACTAAAGAAAGTGAAAAGCCATTGCTAAAAAATATCAGCTGACAGGTGTATTATGTTGGATGAACTGCTGAACTTGAGCTCTACTGAAATGCTGCAGCCAAAAAGGCTTATTAAACCTTTGAATAAAGAATGGGGGGAAAAAATCAGATTAGAAAAGTGGATGTTGTTTTGCATCTATATGAGTTTGTAGTCATGAAAACTTCTGTTCCATGTGCAAGTTTGATTTCAGGGACTTAAAGTGTATATTGGCCAATTGTATTAGACTCTGGCAATAAACACACTTTAATATAAGGAGTAAGGATAAGGTTATCTAACAGTCTGTTAATGTCAGTAAACTCATCACATCAGTGCACATCCAGGAAGCTGAAAAAGCAATGGTTTCAGTTCAGCTACACCCTCTTCCTCTAGGACAATAGCAGTATACAATTAGTTTCAGACTTGAGGGGACAGTAAGTACATGATCAGGGTCTTTACAGATACCCACTTAATACCTGCTATCAGAAGGACCATGTAAGTAAGGAGTAAAGATTTTACAATATCCAAGATTTTCTAGAAAAATGCAAAGTAGAAAGTTACAGGTAACATCCTTACCTGTAATTAATCATGTGAATATCTTAAGGATTATGATTGCCTTCTCACTAGAAAATCTTTAATCCAGGTTGGTTGCTTTTCTAAACAAGTCATGCTCTTTCTCATCTGCTGCTGTTGAATTTCAATCTGTAGTTAATGCTGAAAAGATCTGCACATTATTATCATTAAGCAAGAAGTATGTCTGTACATCTGACCTTACAATCCATGAAACTGAAGAAGTGAGCAAATAGTATCTACACAGAGGACAAAGACTGGGACAGTGAGAAATTTGTTTCTCACATTCAGGTCTCAAAAATTAAAACATTCTGTTCATTAATCACTATATATAGTCATTACTTTTCTTTAAAAGTATTTCCTGTATACTTCTAAGCATTGCTTTGCACTGAAACTATGTAAAACATTTTAAAAATATATGAATTCAAGGTGGAATTAATGCTCGAAGAATCAATGTTTTAATGAAAAGTTAAAAAAAAAAAAAAGACATTAATAATACCTTCAACAAGCAGCAGGCATTCATCCAACCTATACAAGGTTGTGTGTATAATCATAGTTCTGTACAGCAAAGTGGACAAAGCATATAAAGAGAAGATAAATAAAAATAAGACTTTCTTATATAAATATTCATAATAGTTTCAATACTTAGACAGCTGTCCAAGCAGCCTGATGGTTTATAAAGCTGCTAAAGTCTATCAGTATCTGCAGACTGAATTTCTGTAACGCCCAATTTTTACAGGAAATCAACAGACTTGTAACTCACTTTCCACTGTTTTACTATTGCTTTCTTATATCAGCTACTCTAAAAGATAATAGTCAAGTTTGTGTTGATTTCAGGGGGAACAGAACAGAGCTCTTTTAAGTTCTCTGGCAGTTAAACCCATTCGTACACAGCTGCAGATGCAGCTTGCTGTCATTTTGATTTGTGTCTGTGTGTCCCTGAGAGCCTGCTTAGTAACTAGGGTAATTAGCCCTCTTTCAGTGCAGCCATAAACTCATAATCTTGTACAGATGTCCTTCCCATGCTTTTGCAGACCCTTAGTACAGTTTATCTGGATTGGGCAAACCTTCACTGTTCTCTGTGCCGCTGGGTTTTTCAGAGCACAAGGATTTTTCCAGTTACACCAGGGTGAGGTGAGCTCTTGGGACACACTCCCCTTAGCTTTAGCAGCAAAGCAGAGCTAGCAGTACTTTCTCTGAGATAACTGATAAAACCTGCATTAAGCAGAATAATATATGTCACTGGGTAGTGTGATTTCAGTGACAGAGAAAATACTGTCATGCAACTGGTGTATTGATATACAACTTGAACCACATATCTATAGCTCACTTATAGTGAGCACTTGGCCACTTATACCAGAGTTTGTGATGAAATGAAAGAGAAATGGAAAGGTCTCAATAGTTTCACTTGAGAAGTTTTAAAAGTATTTTCCCAAAAAGTGATTTTCCAATGAATTCTTTCATTATACATTCAACATTTGGTGAATTTTAAGAACTGTTAGTGCTATATAAACATCAGGGATAAGAGCCTATCTTTTCTGAACCCAGAGAGTGATTAGATCCTGTACAGTAGTGATGTAAGCTTTCCCACTGTTTTGCCCAATGCATTTTCAGCCCAAGTAAGAAAATGCCATTAGACTTGAGAAAGCAGTTTGGACTCTGGCCTTTGTGGGTTTCTTTCTGAGGTACAAAACCGTCAATGTCACGAGTGGCTTGGCAATGCAGACTGAAGCCCAGGGAGCTGTGACAAGAAACCACACCTTCCATTTCCAAGACCCGAGATGATCAACAGACAGTAATGAGTTATTACTACAGATTCATTAAGATGCATTTTGCATACTTATTTCCTTCATCTTTTTTCTGACTCTGTAGTGAGTGTGCAGCTGTTAATGTGAAATAAATGATCTGCTAGGCTGTCTACCTTTTGTGCTTTGGACTGGATTTAGGAACAATAAAAAAAGGAACCTCAGTCTTGTGGATCTTCCCTTGAGTGACAAATGGAAGAATGAGACAAGAAAAGCCTTTTGTCCAAAAGAAAGGGGCATAATTTCCTCTACTAATGTGACACCACATGTGCACACACACACAGAGGGAGGAATTATTTTTAAAAAGCGTGCCCTGAGTAGTTTTTCTTTCAGGACACTTTCTGTGATGAGTGACACCCAGATGATGAATGAATAATTGAACTGTGATGAGGTACAACAAAGAATGTGTGGCTGGCATGTAATAAACCCTTCTCCAGGGCTTTTAAGGCATCAGCTGCAGATGAGTTCCCCAGTCAATCAGATGTGATTGCATCAGGTAAACAACACCCCCCAGACCTGACTTATTTGCTCTTAGGAAATTCCTGTCAGTTTTTGTCCATAAATTATTCAGGTAAATGTCTTTGGTCCCTACAACTACAAGCTGCCAATTATTCCAATGCTGCTAATCCCCATCATTAGTTGACATTGCTTCAGCTGCTCCATTACAAATAAATAAATAAATAAATAAAATTTAATAAACAGCAAGAGCGACAACAAAATATTCCAGATGATAAAATCATTAGCCAGTTTCTTTTGGTGATTTTTTTTTTCACTCCATTGTACTTATTTTCCAAAGTCTTTTGTATGAAAGAATGAATTTCATTCAGATTGAAAGATACCTTTCTCTGACTGTTAAATTTATTCAGACTTTAAAATATGTAGGAGTTAGTCCTAGAAGTTTCTCTGAATGTATTAAATCAGCAAAACTTGACTGATGTTGGTGCCATGGCATTTTCTATCAAACAAATATCTCATTCTAATTTTATTCTTCAAGTTCTGAAGGTGACTTGTTTAGTCACTGACATTGACTGATTCAGTTATCATAGTCATCACTGTATCATTGTAAAATTTTCTGAAAGACAAAATCAGAGCAAAACTGGGTTAGTCACTCCATAACCACCTCAGAAAGATCCCTCCAAAAGCAAACCATGATATGAAACCATTTGTGTTCAGAGGTGTGATCATTATTTAACCAAGGGGGTTGGAACTAGATGATCTATAAGGTTCCTTCCAATCCAAACCATTCTATTAGACTCTTTAGTGACCTGAAAAGTGAGCCTACTGTAAGCAGGTTTCATTCATTACAGAGTAATGAAACTGGAGGGGAGAGTTATATTTTGCTGTGTATTTTAATGTGGTAACTGGAAAGTGTTGAAATTGTTTCTGGAGGTGACTGTTTAGGAACTTGCAAAATGAAGAGAGTAGCATTCTTACTTTTTATTTACATGGTCAATTACAATGGACCATTCTAAATTATTAAGGAATGAAACATGCCTGTTTTACACGTCCGAATCTTTTTAAAAAAATCCACATTCTAGATTAATCATCAGTAATATTTGTCTAAATTAACAGACAATGAATTCAACATTTCCACTTTGAAAACATTAATGAAAGGAGAAGGGTATAGATGAATGAATAGAGACATCAGGTAGAAGAGTGTTATTTTGGGAGTGAACACTGTGGTTTTGCGTGAAGACTGAAATGAGCCTGAATTCAGCTAGGTGTACGACATGTTGCTAAGCACATTGGCCATGTTGAGTTAGTCCCTATGTCAGCAGTGGTGTATGCAAGCAGTGAAATGAGTGTAGCTTTTCCAGTTTACTGCACTGTCTATTTTCCAATGGATTCTTTCTTACTTGCTTAGACATTGAGACAAGCTGTGAAAGTCACAGCCAAAGAACATCTTTCATAAGACTCCATGCCTAACACATTGTGCTGGCAACTTTTTTTCAATCTGTATGAAAAAAAGTACATATTGTAAACCTTATATGAACTATACAAGTTTGTTTTGTGAAAAACCATGTGGTCATCCCAGTACTTTGCTATGGTTTGTGACCTTTTATGAGAAGAAATCTTTCTGTTCTCCAATCAGCAGGTGACCTTTACTCTGGGTAGTCTGAATTGCTGTTCTTTGCTGGTGATTAAATGATGCTTCACAAGGTGCTTGTGAAGAGCTAGTCAATAAACAATTAGTGCCATCATCATCGTCTGATGTCACAGCTCAGACCTGAACAGCATTATTAGTTTCATTATCAGAGCCTTAGCATCCTGTGATAAAACCACATTCAATGTTTTTTGAAAGATATTCATAACATCCAAAGGAATCATGGAACATCCAGAAATGTATGGAACTTAAGATATCTCACTGCTTGAAATGCCAGATTTCTGCTTTTACATATAAAGAGTGAGGAAATGAGAGAGGGGGAGTCAGAAAGGAGGGAGGAATACATGTCATTAATGGTCTAGGAAGACTTTTTTGCATTGCAAAGCAATATTCTAGAGTCACTAACCTCAGGACAAGGTAAGCAAAGAGGTTTCTGCCATGCTGATTTGCAACATGTTGGGAAGCGTGGTTTTTAGTAGTAGGCTACTTCTGTGAGATGGTCTCTTCTATTAATGCTTTGCTCAAAAATTAATGCTGCAGGAGATGTAGATGAATAACATGAAAAGACACTTAGGTATTGCTATTTCCTTGGATTTTTGTTTTCATTTTACTTTAATGTATCTAGCTTTAGCTTGATTTTTATTGTAGCAATATAATATCATTGCAGATAGACATTACAAAGCTGAAAAGAAACAACAAAAAGTCATGAGGTTTGAGTCATCTTCACAGAGAAAAAATTGGCAAGGTTTCTGTAAATTACCACATATTTTATCAGAATATTGTAGAGGCAAAATAAATAATAATAAATAAAAGTACCACTCCAGTAAGATCTGCAAGAGTCTCTTAATCCATAAACTAAACTACACTGGTTATTGCACAGAAAGAAGTTCTAGAAAATGCTTGAGGGGGGGAAATATCTCCCTATAGCTTCTGTTACTTTATGCAGGCAAAGTACCATAACACATCAAGGATAAGCTGTCGAATTTTAGTAGAGAGAAGGAGAACAGCAGCTGGATCTTGATATATTGCCGTTCCTGTTATTTTTGATGTGTTTTTTTTTTTTTGTTTGTTTGTTTGTTTCAGTTTGTACTGATTTTCATAAGAAGGTGTCACAGCTTGCCAGGGCAATCAGCAAAAAATTGTGAAGAAAGTGCATTTGCCTTAAGCACAATTATTTTTTGGTATGGGCAATAAAGCCCACCTGTCGTATGACCTGAGATTCTCTTTGAATTCAGTTTTCTGGAAACGTAGTCTGATGCCATGACTGTAGTGTGTGCATGCCCATGCACATACTTTCTTTTGCTCTGGGTCTTAGGAGAACATCATCAGTACAGCCATGTAATCACCTAAAGGCCCAGATTTCAACATCAAAACTGCTGACACAAAAATGGTCAGTGAATCCCATTCTCTAAGAGACACTGATTAGACTTTTAAAGCTTGTTTCTGTGTTTCATATTTTTAATCTATAGTATCACAAATATAAGAGCTAATTTATCAATTTAAATGTATCATCTGCAGTCAGGAAGGTTTGTCACTGTCAAAGCTGTTATGATTTTAAGGAGATGAATACAAATATGTAAGACTATTCCAGGTCATTTAGAGAATTCAGGGGAATTTTGGAGTAGAGAAGAGAGAATAAATTTTATTATAAATTTTGGATAATCCATTTATAACAGAAAAATACAATTAAAGAATAAACAAGTTATTTTATCCTGGTGATTCCCCTTGATATCGTTATTTTTATATGCTTCTCTACCTTTAGTATTGATTGGACTAGATGATCTTTCAAGGTCCCTTCCAATACCTAACATTCTGTGATTCATCAATAATTTCTTGTTCATTATTATTGAAACTTTTCAGAGATTGGTAAAGGAACTGAACACAGTAAAGAAAATGAAAAAAGTGACAGGCCAAAGGATCAATTTACCTCACAGAAAAAAAAAAATATATATATGTGTATATATATATATATATTTCCTGTGAGGTAAATTATTTTTATATATATATATATATATATAATTAAAGTGACTCAGTGGCAATGCAAAGGATGTTACAGGGTGCCGTTATTGGTTTCCAGTCACACTCATTTCATATTAGTCTTCATTATTCAATAGATAAAGCTCCTATGAAAGCTCACAGCACTCTCAGCTGAGTAGCTGGCTAATATTGAACTGCCTGTTGTGGTAAGGCAGCTCACTCGCATAATTCTGGAATGACTTTATGGAAGAAACTATACCAGTATCAGTAGTAAAAGTGAAGTGTAACATTTCCAGCTCCCAGCCATGTGAGATCAGCCCAATATTTGAAAATTCAGCTCTGTAAAACTGAACATAGCTTCTTTAGAATTCAATACTTTTTGCCTCTTTATGAATCATTTTGGTTAAGAATAATAAGACCCTATGCCTCTGTGACACCTTATACTCTTAAAACATCACACAGACCTGAACTACAGCAGTCACACAACTCAAAAGTGAAAATGATCTGAATGAAGAAAATCTCCTTGAAAACAGTGTGAGTACATTTCCCCAGAAAAATGTTTCCCACATTTTGTGTTTATAAGTTGGTTGGTTGGCTTTGTTTTGGTTTTGGTTGGTTGGTTGATTGGATTTTAGATCTTACCACCACATGAGTAATTCCACACAAACAGGATGGCTTTGTTTTCACTGGAGATAATCAAAGGCCTCAGTTCCACATGTCAGATCTGGCAGAACAGCAACCTGCACAGTGGTGTTGGTAACCTACTTAACAACTGTTAAGATGCAGTAAAAGACCTCATCAGCCATACAGGTTCTTACACCCGTCCCTCTGAGCCAGGATTGACATGCGTCCTTTATGCCTTTGTCTATTCCTTTACCTAGTCCTTAGAAGCAGGTGGTGGACACCTGGTCTGTTTCCAGCTGAATAGCTGGAGGAACTAAGAACAGAGCTTTCCTCTGATCTCTTGCTTGAAGGTACAAAAGAGGGGAAATTATTTGGAGGGAAATCCGTTTAGAAGATTGGCCTAATTAAAAGGTGACGAAACAGAGAGACATCCTACTACTTGGAAAGCTATTGGTATAAGATGCTGAAAGAAACACTGCTCACAGTCACAACTCCTGTGTTAGCTGAGCTCCTTGTTAATCTGCATAAACTCAGGGAAGAAATATTTGCGTTTCTGTACAAAAGATGTCTTTGAGAAGGAAATAGAAGGATAGCTATGGCCATTGTACAGCCTTACCCAATTGCTCTGTTTTGGTTCAGGTCAGTACACCATTATATAGAGCAAAACACACAGAGATCTGTTATTACCATTACTGAACAAAATAATAATGACAATTTGTAAATAAGTCAGGTCACCTGAAGAATTTTTGCACTTTAATGGAAATATTGATAGGCATACACTCAAATATAGAAGAAACAAATAATTGATATTATAATAGTTCACATTTCCAATGTAAACAAGAAATGGCAATTTAATAATAAAACCTTTGTATAAGCATATGTCATACATAAATGCATCAAAGCCACAAAGGTATACAGGAGAAAGCATCTGCTTTTCCAGTTCTTTACACTGAAGATGAACACAGACACAGTAACTGATGAGGCAAGAAATGTCACCTCTCCTCAGACATCTTTGTGCCTACTGCCCATTCCAAAGCCTCACACAGGCTGGAAATGGTGCCAAGCTGTCCCACAGCAAAACAGTCACATATATGCTTAACTCCTTTAGAAACATATATATTGCTAATGTGTTATGTTAAATCCACACATGAAAGCAGAAAACACTCAGCATCCTCAGAAGAGGATGTTTTGCAGTGCCGAGTGGCTTTCCTTCCTACATACCCTGGGCAGTGCTGCTTAGTTCAGAGTAGCTCCTGCCTTCCATACTTGGATGGAAATTTTTCTTGTGATGTGGAATTTTTATTTCTAGACAGAAAATAAAAGTAAATGAGTAAAGTTAGGAAATTTCTGACTCATGAAAGCAAAACATACATAAAAATGCATAAAGTTTATGACACCAAATATCTAACTTGTCTCTAATCATCAAATAATTTCTCATCAAGAATTATAGTTTCTGTATACTTTCTTCATTTAAGAGAATTTACTTATTTCTAGCAGAGATCTGAAGGTTTTCTTTTCAAAAGTCAATCATTCAGGTAGTGGAGGATTTTAAAAAGATACTTTTTCTAAGCCCTAAATAAAACAAAACTGCATACGAGCACTAACAACAAAGATCAGCACTGCTTAAGTGCATATTCATTAAGAACAAAATTAAGTAACTTTTTTTTTTTTTTTTTTTTTAATGAAAGAACTTGAAAGGTCATTAAAATAAAACTCTCTACACTGAAGTTTTATCTACCAAGAAAAACAGGTGTTCAGGTATGGCTCGCTGCTTTCTGCTTACAACAAAATTTAAAGATGTTTCCTTTTTTTTATGCTAAGCCAGAAAGAGAGATAACTGCGTATATATATATATATACACACACATATATATTGCTTCATTCTGGCTGTGAAATAGTAAATATTGATACTAACATTTTAAAATTACATTTTACATGAACATATCATTTAAAAACACATGATTCTACAATATTTTGTAAATAATTACACTATTGCATATATGAATAAAACTAATAGTGACTGTTAAAGTATTTCTTTACTGGAAAGAAAGTTATTAGCCACTGCTGCTCACCACATAGAGGTATGAGACAGCTGTATTACATAGAAGATAATTTGTATGATAGAGAACTCTTGAAATTAAGCTTAAAATAAAATCCGTAGACCCCATAGTTTTATTTGAGGCAGGTCCTGGTTGTGAAGTATTTTGACAAGTGCCCTTATGAATGAACAGCACTATTACAGTAAAGCCCTTTAGGATTACAAAGCCAAATAATCCCTTGTGGGTTAAGGAAGAACCTTGTCAGACTCGAAGCCATGTAGGATATAGCCGGGCAGCAGAATGTAGCACATGCTGACAGGAAAATGGGAAGCAGGACAAAATCATTATTAGATATTTTTAGCAGAGTGGAAGTCATGACTTGCTGTTGCTAGTGACAAATTTGGGAAAGTTTGCTGTGTTCTGGCTAGCAATGGTGCTGTGGATACCCCAGTTTTCTCTGCTATATCTTGGCACCCTCCGGTCAGACAGGAGGGACTGAGAGCAGAGACAAATATCTGAAACAACTTATTCTCACCTTTTTAACCTTGCAGCTCCAACTAACAGCTGGAACTTGTGTTGCATTTGTTATTGTTTTGTTTTTCTTTAACAAAACCTCTCTCAGCTCAATATGTGGCTATAATTATTTTATTATATGGGGGTTAATTATTGCCTTGGCTAAGTGTGGTCTAGCAGGTGACTCAACTAAAATGCAGGAGAACCAGACTCAGTTCCTATTTTTGTTCCTTTTGCTGGGTGACCTGAAACAACCTTGAACTTCTGAATGTTCAGAAGTATCACTGGGAAATATAGAATACCGTCAAAAACTAAACCTTCATACATCAAGAATCGCATTTTCATATCATTGTGCTCTGGAAGACCAGGCAATATTAAAAAGCAAACAAACAAACAAACAAACAAAAAAAAAAAAAAAACACACAAACAAAAAGCAGCACCACACACCAAATAGATAGGTGTGAATGTATCCGTGTGTACATTTGTACAGACAGTAAGTAAATACAGAAATATTTCATGAGAACATATCAGTGTAATCTACATTTCATATGTATTATAACCTCAGAATATTATACTACCTCTGATCTCTTGGAAATTATATGAAGAATACTTGCCCTGACTGCTCAGCATCCCACCCTCATGGGATCCAAATATCATAATCATACTATATTGATTGATTTAGGTAAGGCTCAAGCAGAATCCTGCAGGTAGAAAAAGGACTTTTGAGTCTTAATTTGTATTTCCTTGAACCTAGAGTATAAATAAAGCAGGCAGAGGGAGAAAACAGTATTAAACTACATTGTGCTCCCCACATTTTGGGAACGTAGAAAGTGCCTGTCTGACCATGATGAATTTCTTTGCATTAATGTCCTATTTCCCACCTCACTCACATATCCAGTTCAGCTATACTGATGGGGACAGTCAACCAGGACTCTAGCTTTATATCAGCTTTACAGGTATACAGCTAGGCCAATTAGCAGGGATGATTTTTAAAGCCTTATTTTGTCAACACAAGAGGCCACTGACAAGTGGTGTCCCTTAGGGGTCTGTCTTGGGACTGGTGATTTTCAATAGCTTCAACAATAACATAGAAACTGGGATCGAGTGCACCCTCAGCAAGTCTGCAGATGGCACCAGGCTGAGTGGTGTGGTTGATACCAAAGAAGGAAGAGATGCCATTCAAAGGGACCTGGACAGGCTGGAGAAGTGGGCCCATGTGAACTGCATGAGGTTCAACAAGTCCAAAAGCAAGGTGCTGCACCTGAGTTGGGGCAATTCCAGACATGAGCACAAACTGGGGAAAAAAAAAAAAAATGCATTGAGAGCAGCCCTGCAGAGAAGGACTTGGGGGTTCTGATGGATGAAAAGTTCAACGTGAGCCAGCATTGAGCACTTGCAGCCCAGAAGGCCAGCTCCATCCTGGGATGCATCAAATGAGGTGTGACCAGCAGGTGGAGGGAGGTGATTGTCCCCCTCTGCTCTGCCCTTGTGAGGTACTACCTGGAGTATTGTGAACAGGTTTGGGGTCCCAAGAACAAGAAAGATGTGGACCTGTTAGAGTGAGTCCAGAGGACAGCTAAAAAGATGATCAGAGGGTTGGAGCACCTCTCCTATGAAAAAAAGTCTGCGAGAGCTGGGGATGTTCAGCCTGGAGAAGAGAAGATTCCAGGGAGACCTCATTTCATCCTTTCAGTACTTAAAGGGGTCTTATAAAAAAGATGGAGAAGGACTCTTTATTCAGGTAGATAATGATTGGACAAGAGAGAATAGTCTTATACTAAAAGAGGATAGAATTAGATTAGACATTAAGAGGAAATTCTTCACTCCTCACAGGGTAGCGAGGCACTGGAGCATATTGCCCAGAGAAGTTGTGACAAATAACTCAGCAGTTGCAATTATGGAAAGGAGATGGATGGCAAACTATGAAATATCTTCTTGTCACATTGTAACTCATGTCTCAGAGGAGAGCAGTTTTGAGAAAGCCTAGCCATTGCTCACTCTTCCTCTTCACTTGCACAGCAGACACATTTCTCCACTTGAAAATTGCCTACAACAGGTCAGTAAAGAAAAGAACGGTGCACCAAGGGAGATTTTGAGCCATCTTAAATATAGAATAAGCAGCCAAAGGAATTTGTATGGAAAACAAATCAAACAAACAAACAAAAAACTTGACCCATTCAAATGACAGTTTAATTGTTGATTTTATCAGATCCAGCAGTTCACTTCCGTCCAGAAGAGAACACAGAATGTCAACCAATTTTATTAGTAGTAAGACATCTGACCTTAGTCAAAGTTTTGTTACCTTTTTTTTCTGACAGTAAAATAACACATAGTAGTCATGACAGTCAGGCAAAGTCCCCACTTAGTGGAGAAAGGGTAATATCACACTCATTTTTTAAAACCTGGGAACTACAAGCCAGCCAGTGTTTGACAGAATTGTGGAACAGAACCTCCTTTAACACTTGTTGAAACATATGGTAACATGGAGATGATTAGTGACAGCCAATGTGTCTTCACCAAGGGCAAATCATCCCTAGTGTCCTACAACGGACTGACTGCATCAGTAGACAAGGAAGAGCAACTGATGTCATCTACTTGGATTTTATTAAAGCCTTTGATATGGTCTCCCACGACATTCTTGCCATTAAATTGGAGGGATGTAGATTTGATGGATGGACTATTAGGTGGATAAGGAATTGGCTGGATGGTCACATCCAAAGAGTTTTAATCAATGGATCAATGACAAAATGGAACCCTGCAATATGTGATGTCTCTCAGGGGTCCATACTAGGACCAATACTATTTGATATCTTTATCTGTGACATAGATAATGGGGTTGAATACACTCTCAGCAAGTTTGTAGACGGCACCAAGCTGAGCTGTGTAGTTAATATGCTAGAGGGAAGGGATGGCATTGAGAGTCTTGAGGAGTGGCTGCATCATGCAGCCACATCATGCAGTTCAGCAAGACCAAGTGGAAGGTCCTCTACCTGAGTCAAGGCAATCACCATTGTCAGTTCAGATTGATGGAGGACAGTCCTTCAGACAAGGACTTGGGGGTATTGGTGAATAAAAAATTGGGTATGAGCTGACATTGTGCACTTGCAGTCCAGAAAGCCAAGTGTATCCTGGGTTCCATCAAAAGAAGTGTAACTAGCAGGTCAAAAGAGGTGATTCTACCTCTCTGCTTCACCCTTATATGACCCCACCTAGGGTACTGTATACAGATCTGGCTTTCCCAGTACAAGAAAAATACTAACTTGTTAGAACTGCTCTAAAAGAGGGGCATAAAAATTATCAGATTATTTCTTATTTCTAAACATCACATCAATTTATGTGACAGGTGTCACAGAATCTATCTTCTGCATGATTATTTGGAGGTGTTACACTGAACAAAGAACCCTGACTGTATTTGACCATAGGTACGTGAAGATGTGAAAATGGTTAACTAATAGTATGTCTTACAGAACATGGTTAAAACCTTTTTTTTTTTTCATTAGGCTTGTCTTTGAAAATACATATTTTTTTCAACATAGAACCATAGAATCATAGTGTGCTTTGCATTGCATACCTAAAAGATAATCTAACTCCACCCCACTGCCATGACCAGGGACACCTACCACCAGACCAGGTTGCCCAAAGCCCCATCCAACCTGGCCTTGAACACTTCCAGGGATGGGGCATCCACAGCTTCCCTTGGCAACCAGTTCCAGTGCCTCACCACCCCCAGAGTGAAGAATTTCTTCCCAATGTCCAACCTAAAGCTACCCCTTTTTAGTTTAAAACCGTTAGTCCTTGTCCTGTCACTACACTGCCTGACAAAATATCCCTCTCCTGCTTTCTTGTAGGCTCCTTTTAAGTACTGGAAGGCTACCCTGAGGTGTCCCCAGAGACTTCTCTTCTCCAAGATGAAAAACCCCAATGCCTTTAGCCTGTCCTCGTAGGAGAGGTGCTCCAGCCCTCTGATCATCTTTGTGGCCATCTTCTGGATTTTTTCTAATACATCCATGTTGTCATTGTGCTGGGGGTCCCAGAGCTGAATACAGGACTCCAGATGGGGTCTCATGAGAGCAGAGCCAGCTCATTTTGAGCTTCTCATCAACCAACACCCCCAGGTCCTTCTCAGGGCTGCTCTCAATCCATTCTCCACCCAGCCTCTATTTGTGCTTAGGATTGCCCCTGCCCCATTGCAGGACCTTGCACTTGGCCTTGTTGAAACTAATGAAGTTCACACAGACCCACCTCTCAAGCCCATCACGGTCCTTCTGGATGGCATCCCTTTCCTCCAACATGTCAACTGCACCACACAGCTTGAAATCATCTGAAAACTTGCTGAGTGTGCACTTGATCCCACTGTCCATGCCACTGACAAAGGTGTTAAGTAGGGCTGATCCCAATACTGACCCCTAAGGAAAGCCACCAACATCCTGTGAGAAGAAATGAAAAAGAATGAAGGCTTTTCTGTTGTTTTGAAAGTGAGAGATATTTCTCAGACATTGACCTTCATACATCCTTAGGGCAATTAACAGGAATGTCACAGGTAACCGGACGTTTCTAGTTTCAGCTCCTTTTCTGGATGCTTCAGTGTCATTTTTGTAAAGCTCACAGAAAGACTTCTTGACACACTTTTTAATGCAGAAATTATTGCATAATGATTAATTAATTATTAATGATTTTCATTTCAAGTGTTATCTATTCATAAATAGAATGACAGTGAATAACAGATTTTCAATATCAATATTTTCAATATTTGGTCATCCCTCTAACAAAGAAATAAGTTCATTATTATTTATGAATAAAAGATATAAATTTTATTTATATAAAATAAAACTTTTTGTTTGTTTGTTTAAGTCATAAATAAGTTGTCATTTTGACATAAACAGATCCACAAAATTATTTGTTTGCTTTAAGTGATATCAGGTTTTGTTAGAGTGTTTTGATTTGCTTGGAAAGGTTTTTTGTTGTTGTTGTTGTTTTTTTTTTTCTGTTCCATAGAACAGACACAGCATGAAGAATGTGGTGCGTTTCTCTTGTATTCTTTAATCATTATCTTGAGTGATTTTTTTTTGAGTTGACAGCTGCTGTGCTTATGCTGACTACTGTGCTGTTGTTCCTTGGCAAATCTATGTTTACCTCTTACCTTTCATTATAAGTATGGTGAGGAAGGAACCATCCTTTGGTTCTGTCTGAAAACACCTGGTCTGCAATTAAACCATTTAGTTGTTATTCGAATATAAAGTGTGGATAGAGGCTACCACCTCCAGTAAATGCAGGAGAAGGAAAAAAAATAATTTCAGTTCTTACTGCTTTTCAGTTTAAAAAGAGGACCAGTATGACTATTGGGGCAGTTACGTATGCAAGCAAATAATGCATGTGCATTTAACACTGAAAAATTATACACATGCAAATTAGGGTCAATGTTTCATTGCATGAAGAATTAATTCCACCTAAGAAACAAATTTTTGTTTCCAGTCTTTCTTACTGTGAGGATGCGGTACTCAGTCCCTGACTGATGGTCTTGTTTCTAACATTGTAAAGTTGAAAGAACAGAAATGTAATACAACTGCTTCAATGGGCACTATAGTAAAGCACAGCCATTAAAAATAAACCTCTAAATGAATCTCATACGGTCTTACACTTTATTTCTGGTATTACAAAAAGAATCAAAAGGATATACCCATGCAGAAATATCACTGATACTAGCTGCTCCCACAGTTTGTGTGTATTTGAAAAAGCATTCTTACCAGATTGTTTTATAAATGGCCTGCAGATTTCCTTTCTCTTTGATCCAGACAAATATATTCCTATCAAAACCTGATGGTTTCCTTCAAACAGTGAAGCTGGCTGACCTGTGTGGCCTTCAGAGTTGGTACTGCAGGTTGCAAAATTCAGTTTCACAGCTTAAGAACTAGTCTCTTCTTCCAACACTCATTTTCAGATCCAAAATACTTGATGTTGCCAACTCATTCCTAAACTAAAGCTAATCTTTAGGCTAAGTTTTCCCAGCCAGACTCTTACAAAACTCATTAACTCCTAAATTCAAGTTAGGATATGATTACACATGATCCTCCCAGCAAACAATAACTAACTCTCTCCTTGCTTGGAGCCGGAAAAAAGCCATATGACCACATTTATCACGGTGCTGAACTCAAGTTAATGTACCGTATCTCACAGCTACCTCTGAACAGAGTTTATTAGCATGATGTAAATGTCATCACATGGCCATTTTTCAGTTAGGAGAACAGGAAGAACGAGTTCACATCTGCTTAGAACATGTTGCGTGGGTGTATCCAGTTACTTCATATTCACATCCATACTTTTTTTTTTTCCTTTTCTAAATGTAATATGTCCTTTCCATTAGAAGTCTGATCATTGGCATTTCTTTCTTAGTCCCCCCTCCCCTCCTAATTTCCCTTGCTTTGCCTAGGTCTTCTCATTACCCTTCTTAATCCCTTGTCTGTTTCTATCAGTCGGTCTTCACATTACTATACTTGTTTCACAGATGAAAGTTACCCACAGAGGCATAAAAATACTCTCTGAGTTTAACATCTTCAACTATATCCTTTTCCGCCTCTACCAAGTTACTCCATATTTATCTGACTTTTCTTCCTTGTCCTTAAAATTTATTCATCAGAGGAACCAACTAACTCTCAGCAGGGAGATTCTCTAGTAATTTTGAAGATAACAAAGTAAAAAAGTCAGTGGAAATGTGTGCTTTGCATAGATGCATGAAATTGTTTTGGTTTCTGTCAGCTTTTCCACCCACTGCTTTGCAAACTGCTTCAGCAATGGCTTTTGATTACAAGTCCCATGTCTAGAATCCCAAACATAAAGACCTCGTGGCAAGTTGCAAATGACACTGGACACATGTTGACTTGCTTAAATGATTTTGGTATCATGACATGTCTGTGCTCCTTGGGACAACTTTGCTGAACTGCTCTTTTCTTCAAATAGCCTTAAAAATTCTCCCTAAGTACTTTCCTTCCCAAATACTAACAAAATATCTATATATCTGTATCCTTTCACAGTTTGGACTGAACAAATTGGTCCACCAGTCCTGGGTAAAAAGCATGGTTGGCAGCTATCATTGTGCCAGCCTCAAGGAGTCAAGAAAATAGGAAAAAAGCAGTGGCAGATTTATCATCTGTGTGTATGTGTGGGGGTGAGCATTTCTCTTACTAATCAAACAACTTCAAGAATTTCACTCTGAGGTTTCTACATCTTCTGATGACTAATAAGGCTTTGTACAGTTTAATTTCTCAAGCTGTGGCTTAAGGACCTCTTCCAAGAAGTCTGCACAGCTGCTGCTGTCAGAGGGCCAGGGAGCATCTGCTGTTTCAAAAAGATCTCTCCAGTTACAGATTAATCTGAACTTTTGTTATATTTATCAGAGCTTTTTCACAGTACTGTTTTCTGTACACAATGCCCCTCTAAGGGGCAGTTATCAAAGACGAGTGACAAACTGCTAAATGGCTGGAAAAATCAGAAGCCATGAGGAGGATGAAACACAGTAAGAACAAATTTCTCACAGGAAATACTACATCCTATTTACATACTGGGAAAAATGCAGTGCAATGCAGAGGCCTCCTATTTGTGTTGTGAATACCTGGCAAGTTACTCTCAATTATATTACCTCGGGGGAACAAAAAAAATAAATAAATAAAGAAAAGACGTCATCGCAACAAAGTTTTTGAAACAAGTTGAAGTTTGTATTCACTGTGGTAACTCAAGACATAACAGAAAAGTCATACTAAGAGGACTTATTTTTAACTTCAATTTCTCTTCTACACCTTGGGAGAATCAACTTAGTAAGACTAAAATGCAATACAATAAACAGAACGTACAGGTCTCCCTACAAGTTCTATTCAAAGCATTTTTAAAAGGTCAAATAGCATTTGTGCTTTCATGTTTTCTAGACACTAAAATTCTAATTCAAAATACCATAAAGTCAGTTGGACTCCTTCCATTGACTTTAATCAATCTGGGACCAAGCTTTAATTTGCATAAAATGAGGTACTTTCTTATGCCCCAAAGCATTACAGAACTGAGAAACACGTTCAGGAGAAGGGTGCGCTCACCTTCCTCAACTTTCAAGTGTTAACTGTTGCCAGTATCAGATTTTGTGACTCAGTCTCATAATGCTTTGTTGGAAAAAAGTGATATCAGGGAAGTATTAGAGGACACAAGGAAAGTATACTACTGTAGCTGTAACTGCCTGTTTTTAGCCTTGATTTGCATCAGCCACCATGAGAAAGAATGACAATCTGGTTCTAGAAATCAATGACCAACCATTTAGAATGAATTATTACTCAGCAGTAGGGAGGGGAACACAATTTCCTAAATCATGCTGTTCAGATATCTTGTCTTCTTTATGTTTTTTATTTCAGTTGGAAAAGTCCAGATAAAAATGGTAATATTATACCCAAATAAAAAGGAAAGATGCTGTGTAACATCTAGTGAAACGCCTTATCAGGTAAGCTATTTATTGAGTTCACTGGTGAAAATAGCTTCACTGACACCTGAGACCACAGAGCTTCCCAGAACTATGCTGTTAAGCATGAGAAAATTCTGCTTCTGCTCAGATCTATGAAGAGATTAGCCAGAACAACCCCCACCTCCACATCCAACCCTCCCCTCCAAAAAAAAGTGTGTCCATCCATTTTTATATTGCCATAGCCTGGATCTTGTAAGCATAAATCCCTCTTGTGTATGAGATAGACAATAGCTCAGCTAAGTTCCACCGCTTAGACAGCTACATAGCTTCTGACACACAGGGGTAGCAGAGAGATTGATCCCATATCAGCCTACAAAAGAAACATGTAGACAAACCCTTTCTGTGACACCATCTGAAGTCAAGCCCTAGGTGCCTGGATGACTCCAGGGAAGGCAAGAAGCTGCACCAATGTATTGTTATCAAATGTTATTATTCTGCTAGAGCAGTAAAAAGGAGTAAAGAGGCAGGAGTTGCCTCCTAATAGAGGAAAAAGCATGAATATTTCCAAGAGTGCACTGAAGCAAGAGCAAATCATAGGCAGCATATATTCTTAGAGCCACCTAATGAATAGCAATTGTTTTGCAGTAAAAAATAACAAAGTTTTCATCACAGTTTGTAGCAGTTTGCATTTGTTTTAGCCATTACTGAAGCTCAGATTTTTGTTTCTGTTTTCTTAGTTTGTGCAGGCTGATATATTGAAAAGGGGCTTTTTGGATTATTATTTTTCTGTGGCTTTCCTAAAAAAGGGAGTCCAAGGGAATCCACTAGTTTCACTGTTTTGAATACTAACTATGCTTTTCCTGTGGATCCACATATATTTTCACAGATGTCTCTAGACGTTGTGGGAGGTAGATGAAGAACAGTCCTTATTGGGCCTGCTTTGCTCCCATGATGCCTCCTGTATTTAAATCTGGTGTAGAAGTACTATTTAGTATAAATAACGTGCAGAATTCCCTACAGTAAATAAATTTTTATCTATAACGTGAAATATTCAGTGTTGTCTTGTAGTGCATATCATACATTGTAAAAGTAAAGTAAAATTGGTTAATTTTTGTGACTTCCACAAAGCATGTAAACATAAAAAGGTCTCACATAGTTTCATTTTTTTCTTCTTCCAGTGATCTTATTTTTTTTTTTCACTACTTTACTTGTAGGACTTTAATCATTAAACAAGAATATATTTTTACAGAAATATATAAGTTTTAGTCAATTTCATATAATTCATTAAAAATTGTCTAACATTGACTGACAGTGAGACATGTAGATATGTCTGTAATGCCTGGAAGTTCATTGTGATGAGCAAAGAAGGCTGGGCAAACTTCCAAACACACATATATATAAAGATGAAGTCAGAAAATTGCTAAGTTGATAAAACAGAAGGCAGTGAAGATAACACTCATGAATCTGCACTGTCTGACATAATCCTGTCAGATCCCAGTAACATAAAGTATGTTTGCTGGTGCTTTTTCTCCTGGAAAGGCAGCAAAGCATACCATGCCTATAGTAAAGATATTTTTACCCTTCATTAAGGCTTGCTGGAACAGCTGTCAATGTCCCCTCCATCAAAACCACTTTTGTACACACAAGCACTCAGTCAAAGACAATTTTGCCTTTGCAAAAGGTTGATAATTGATAATAAAGAACACTTTAGTCCTAAAGTCTGGCACGCTGTGCCAGAATACAAGGCAGGCACAATAATACACTTTCATGTCATGAAATTGTCTCACCATATTAATTCCTTCCTCAATTCCCATGTCAAGGGACAACCACCTTCACACATATACATATACACCCTCTTCCCAAACATTTGGTAATGAACATGATGTTGACCAGGTCTTGGAGATGAAATTACCAGTGAAGAATGAAATTCATCAGGACCATCATCAGAACAAAAATAATGTGTGCTAAGATTTTGATATATTTGAAAATCAGTTTAATTTATAAAGAAGGCACCTGAAACACTAATAGAATGTTTTTTCACAAGGACAGGAATGTACCGCAATTTTTCATGGTGTTTGATAAGATCAGGTCTGATGAAACATACTTTTTAGAAAGGAGTAATAGATTGGGAAAAGAAATATTGCCAAAAAGTAGTATTTTAACTTTTGGCTGAGGTCATCTGTGTATTCCTTCTGTTGTCTTCTTAATCAAAAGCAAATACAAAGAGGAGTTTACCTGTGGAGGCTAAGCAGTTCCCTGACATGACATAACTGATTTTCTCTTGCAGATATTCTTCCTAATTTTTCTCTTTCAGGGATAATCTAAACTTAATCATTGTTACAAAGGATTCTTTTTCTTTTTTTTTTTTTTTTCCAGGTCATACAATATCCATCACAAAATGGATGTTTTAAACCCCCATTAAACTATTCAAAATAGAAGATTTTCAAAGAATCAGGTGTTCTTGTTAAAGAGAATTTGGGAAGTGTAAGAGAAGAGGGAATAAAGGTGGATATGTTTCTGCAAGCACATTGCAAAAAGTTATAACAGATGTTCAAATGTATAAACAACTTATTCAAAGAGAAACATTTCAAATTTCTAGATAACCTTCACCATACTACTACACTAAGTGGCACAGTTAATTGATTGGATTAGACCATTTCAAAATTAAAGAAGCATGAATTACTGGTTTCATTTTGACTGTTTCTAAATTAAAGAAGCATTAATTACTGGTTTCATTCTACAAACAAAGAGATAGGATCTCAACATGTTCCATCTAAGAGGCCTGCCTGTAAAGATTCACATATAAATGTACTATACAATTCTAATGACCTGTTTTTAAAATGCTAATTATTTTTCCTTGGGTGCATTATGTATTTTCTTGTTGTGTAACTCAAATAAGTTTCAACATCCAGAAATAAGTCTTTTAAAATATCAGAAAACCTGAAAGACATTCTAGGTCCCTTTCATAATGGAAACAGGTCTTATCTGGTGCTATAGATACAGTCATGACAGGCTAACCTTAAATCACCGAAGCATTTCTGAAACCTGAAAAATTGCAAAAGAATAGTAATATATATATATATATATATATATATATATATTAACTTAGACCATAAAATGCTAGAAATATTCATAACTGGTTACCTGAAGCTGGCCATATATGCAGGTACCAATAATACCTTCTAACTTCTCTGACACTACAATCTAGACAGGTGTGAGCCACCTCTGACCAGGTGATTGTAGCCATGTTGGAGCTGTGCTGTGCCCTGCAGACACTCATTCTGGGAGCTAGGTTATATTAGCTTGGCTCAGCATTGCAATGCCACAAGAAGCTAGAACCACTTTGTTTCCAGTGAGCGAGGATTATAGAAGGGTTCAAGGCTACAAAATCTAAGCAGAGTTAAGTACAGCCAACCTCCATATCAAAATCATGTGTTTAACATATTTTGAGTGTGATTGTTTATGCTGTGTGTGAAACCCTCAGTGGCTGGTTTGTGAAACCCATCTTCAGATGCCCCACTTTCTCCTTTACATAGAGAACTCTATTAATTCCAGTAAATGTCAGGTATTGATGTCCTTAGTATTTCAACTCATCAGTCTGTTCTCAGCCTAGTTCAGTGTTTTTGGGTGCATTCATCTCACTTAAATTTATGCATCAAAAAGATAGGTGTTTAATCCAAGTATACTTTTCAGCTCCAGTGGAGAGAGATTGGCCACTCCACAGGGTGGCACGAATCTTCTGAAACAGATATCTAACACAGAAAGAAAAAATGATCCTGTAATATCTGCTGTTTGACTTGGCTATAGAAAGAGTTTCAGAGATCAGTTTTATTAGATATACTACTTTAGGTGCCAAAAGTCAGCCAAGGTGAATCCTACTTTCTCTATCTGCTGTCTTCTGCTGTCACTAAAAGTAGGTTATTATTAACCTTTGCATGAAGGTATTACAAAGCCAAATATACAGCCAAACAATGAATGCTTGTCGTACAGTGATGGGACTGGGAAAGAAAAAAATGGTAAAAGAAATAACTGAACATGAACAATGTTTTTTCTATCAAAATGTAATCAAGAAATATACAGTGGGCCTGGACTAGGATCGTTTTGGTTATATCAAGGATGATGCTACAAATTGTCAGATATTACCATCTAGCAGTCTTCTACTCTCATTCCTTGGGATTTGTGTTCTATTGGTCAGCAAGATTCAGTCTCAGTTGTTTATAATACTGTTTTATTTATTATGGGTGGTGGGCTAATAGCTGATGTGGGTGGTGATTTTTTGAGTACTGAATGCCACATTTTATGAGACATTTAAAGTGTCCCAAATTTAGATTTAGATTGCTATTTAGCTTGATATTTGACTGATTTTCAATCTGGTGGTGAGATTTAAAACCATGGAATACCAGCAATTCCAAATCTTTCTATTCTGTGTTTAATGATTACTGGAGTTTGTCAGATGCTTAGTACTTGAATCTAAAAGAAAAAGAGGTTCTGAGGGCATGTTGTGGATTGATTTAAATGCACTGAAATAGGCTTCAACCTTTTAATTTTCTTTAGCTAGGAAGTGGTGAGATTCCTCTGAGCTTGCCCATGGCAGTGTAATCAAAACTATATGGATAGATTAGCTGATTTAAAATGAGAAGAGCTTCCCACTCTCCGTAATGTTGTTACATTACAGAAACACAGTAATTGAGGTGGTTGTGTGTGACTGGAATTTTGAGATAGAAATTGGTTTTATACCTAGGTCCATGCTATTGGTAATTAAATTGCTTTTGCTGAATGCTATTTACTTGGTAGATATGGAAAGAAGATAACATCAAAATCCAGAGATATAATTTGCTAAACTATTAAACCAATATGAGGTTGGCAACTGAAGTTGCAGGAAAACGGGAATATAAAGGACTGATTTAATGACAGTTGTATATTATCACAAAGGAAATGCTTTGAATATCAGTGTCATTTATAATGACATAAACAAAGCAGTGAGTGAGGACAATAACCCATTATGGCATACATTTGTACCTCTAGTAACAAAACTTATCATGCTTTGTTCTCTTTTATTTTGTCATTCACTGCCTGTGATACCAATACTAAATGGAAAGAAAACATTGGAAGACAAGGTTATTTGATCATGCACAGAGTCACTGTGGTTGTTACAATACTACTAGGGTTAAAGGAATCTGTGGTGGTAGTCTATCATGTAACTCAGAAGCTGTTCTCTTCTTTTGTACTATACAATCATTTCATACAAATGACCATAACACCAATATCTTCACATGAGATCAGATAAACAGTGAATAGAAACTCAAGCAAAATGCTCTCACAAATGAAATGAATAAAAAGAAGGTTATCTTTAGTCCAGATCCTCAACCTGCAAAAATATAGATAACCATGGGACATTTCCTGAAGTAAATGTCAGAGACAATCACTAGGTTGTTGTGATCTATCTAATTCTCTTAGGAGCTAGATCATTTTCCAATGGAATCAGATGTTTTGATACCTAATTAATCAGCTTGTCACACTCGTTTAGAGTTCTGTGAGCTGCAGAAGGTGATTTCACTTTCTTTAATGCCTAAGCAAGCACAAGGACAAAAGTCAGTTTCCCAGCTGAAGAAAGCCGTGAAGCAGCATTTCCAACACCACAATCCTATTCCTGTATGCTCATTTTCCTGTGGCAGGTATCCATGGTGATTATGTCCAAGGGAATCACAATAACAAAACCACATGGCTTGCACATGAATTATGTAAATCTTGCATGGGTTTATACTAAGTTGTAAGTGCAGGGAATGCACAACAATGATGAAGGACACCTTTTCCATGCTTTGTTTGCTTCCCATCCCTCAGCTTTTCTTTCCACTCTTTGCCTGTCCTGGCTGCATCTGCTTTGGGCTTCTGTATATAAAGCCCTTTAGTATTACAACTAGCTCTGTAACGACAAGATGAATCCTTGAATCCTTTCCCACCACCTTTCTATGCCATTGAACACCCTAAATTGTGAATTAACTTCGTTCATAGGTGAAGAAATGCAAGGGACAGTCCACACTTAGAACCAGAAGCTATACAAGCAGTAAAATGATAACAAGATGGTTTCCGACAGATTTGAGTTTCCTGCTGACATCTTTAAGTTGATCTTGTCTAATAAATGAAGATTTTCCCACTGTCTATGCCATGTCTCCCTCTCTTCTTCTCCTCTCCCCTCCATAAATATTCTCCTGCACCTAATAATAGTAAAACTAATCGCCCAGTGATTTCTTACTTACTTTCTTCCTTTCTAAACATCTGCTTTGTTCATTGCAGTTATAGGAATTTGTATCTTTGTGACCTGTTCCCTTCTGTTAAGTAGATTGAAACTGTCCAGGAAGGTTAGAAATAAAGTGGGAGGAGGGGCAGATAAAACTATGCATACAGGGGTAATCATGTGAACATTTTCCTTAGGAAACATGAAATGTTAAAATATTTTAGAACAGTCAGCAATTTTGACTGTTTTATAAATTCTGAAATATAAATTTAAAAATTCTGAATTCACCACAGAATTGGTGGTTTCTAGCACTCTAGATTGCAGAGTACGGGAAAACCTTATTCCTCTTCACCAAGACAGTAACTTAATGCTCCTGGGTAATATTAGGATGCCTGACAGCAAGCTAAATAGGATGCAGTGTGACAGCTGTGCATACTTCACGTGCTGCACCTGGCACTCCCCACCCCCAATCACCCCCAGGTCCCCCCCAGAGCACCACTTCCATAGCAATTTGAAATGGATATGCCTCCAATAAACCAGTGCTGCGCTGAGATCACACCATCAAGCCTCTGAAGTCTGTAGCCAGTTCAGATGCTGCACTGTGATTGCATCCATCTGGGTTTCATACAGGATAGCACAACTGGGAATGTGAAAACAAATGCACCCAAGAGCAGGTCTGAAAAAAAGCCACAAGACAAGAATGGCAGGAAGGGATTGGGACTTTAACTAAGAAAGCAGTGGAGACTGCAAAACAAGGAACCAGAAAAAAAAATAAAGCCTGCAAATAGCAGAAAATAAGTGATGCAAAATGGAAATGAGAGGAACGAGAGGGAGTTAAGGGTACAGTGGCAAAACTAAGAAAGAAATGTGAGGTTAAATGTAGGTGGAAAGGGGAATTCTTGCAGGTGAAAGAGGATTTGAAAGTAAAATAATAATACACAATTAAAAGGAACCTTGAAACAATTTGTAGAAGTATTTGGTTAAAAATCACTCTTTCGATATTCTTTGCTATAAAGAGAACAAAAAAATTTCCTCAAGAGGTTTATTTTTTCTACCAAAAGGTGGTGGGGGGGGTGGGAACGAGGTGGTCCTTACAGCCTTATTATGTATGAGAACTATACTATCCCCATACTTTCCCTGACAAGCCACATCAAAAGAAATATAGAAATATGGGAACAATGAGAAAATAAGAAAGTTACAGACAGGGGTTCCAAATGTGCCAACAAAGTGGTGACCTCCAAAGATTCAGAAAACTTTTTGCAGGATGGTTCTTGGCTCCAGTGCAAACAAAAGCCTGAATGTCAGGCACAAGGAAGCTTCGGCCCTTCCGCAATTCCAGGATTGCACCAGTAACCGCAATGGGAAGCTACAACTTGACCCTTCAGGCTGAAAACTGCACAGTAGACAGAAGGAAAACTGCACAAGGCAAGGTCTTGTTCCCATTTCAGATTCATCAGCCTAGCCTTAATGCCCTTGTACTTCACAAGAACACAGGGACCTTCAATTTATTGATACCTTTCCAGGTCCAAATACTGCAACATATGTCGAAATTGTGACAAGTGTAGCCTAATCTTCAAAATGATCTATCCTTTCCCATATGGTTGGGGAATAAACTAATTTGCAGTGGGGAAAAATATTCTTTCCAGATCCTTAGACTGACAAGCCTTTATGACACCAAAGATGCAGCAATTCATGAAGGTTGTGGATAAAATAAGAATCATAGAATCACAGAATATCCCGAGTTGGAAGGGACCCATAAGGATCATCAAGTCCAACTCCTGGCACCGCACAGGTCTACCCAAAAGTTTGGACCATGTGACTTAGTGCACACTCCAATCGCTTCTTAAATTCAGACAGGCTTGGTGCAGTGACTACTTCACTGGGGAGTCTGTTCCAGTGTGCAACCACCCTCTCGGTGAAAAACCTCTTCCTGATGTCCAGCCTAAACTTCCCCTGCCTCAGCCTAACACCGTTCCCATGGGTCCTATCACTGGTGTTTACAGAGAATAGGTCACCTGCCTCTCCACTCCCCCTCGCGAGGAAGTTGTAGACTGTGATGAGGTCCCCCCTCAGCCTCCTCTTCTCCAGGCTGAACAGGCCCAGTGAACTCAGCCACTCCTCATATGTCTTCCCCTCTAGGCCCTCCACCATCTTCGTCACCCTCCTCTGGACACTCTCCAACAGTTTCACATCCTTTTTGTACTATGGTGCCCAGAACTGCATACAGTACTCGAGGTGAGGCCGCACCAGCGCAGAGTAGATTGGGACAATCACTTCCCTCGACCAACTAGCAATGCTGTGCTTGATGCACCCTCCTGGCTGCCAGGGCACACTGCTGGCTCATATTCAACTTGCTGTCAACCACAACCCCCAGATCCCTCTCTGCGGGGCTGCTCTCCAGTGTCTCATCGCCCAGTCTGTACGTATAGCCAGGGTTGCCCCATCCCAGGTGCAGGACCCGGCACTTGTTTTTGTTAAACTTCATGTGGTTGTTAAACTTCATGTGGCTGGTGATCGCTCAGCTCTCCAGTCTGTCCAGATCTCTCTGCAAGGCCTTTCCACCCTCATCCGAGTCCACAACTCCTCCAAGCTTGGTGTCGTCGGCAAATTTGCTCGAAACAACTTCTAGTCCTACATCCAAATCATTTATAAAAACACTGAAGAGGACTGGCCCTAAAATGGAGCCTTGGGGGACCCCACTAGTGACCATCTGCCAGCCAGATGTGGCCCCATTTACCACAATCCTTTGAGCCCTGCCCGTCAGCCAATTGCTCACCCATTGTATGATGTTTTTGTTTAGCTGTATGCTGGACATTTTGTCCAGTAGTATTCTATGGGAATCTGTAGGATCCTATGGGAAAGCATGTCAAAAGCTTTGCTGAAGTCCAAAAAGATCACATCAGCAAATCAGCAGACCACATCAAAAGATCACGGTGCAGCCTCCAGTCACATCAACACGTGCAATAGGAGCCCATAATGTGACTTTACCATGGTTTCAGTGTCCACTGGATCTGAATCCCCAACATGTTACACTCTCCCACTGACTTGTACTGCAGGCAGAGAGTACAGAGGAGCACCAGAAAGGGAGTGAATTTTTATAATAATGCAACTAAGCAGTGTCCTAGGCAAGTCCCATGACACTGGTGGAGCTAAAGGGAAAATCAGGTTGCATACTTCCCATATGTATAAAATAGATTTCAACTTTCTCTCTTTATACAATCTAGAGAAGTTTGCATATCCACTTCTGGATTTTGTGCTCAGAACTTCCAGGTCCATAAGGCTGGTAGATATGCTAGTGAGGTGAGGAAAAAAAAAAAGCCCCTTAATAATGGGGGATACATCATGCCTCCTTGCGTTGCCCCCTTTAAAGTGCACACATGAAAGTAAACCTGGAAGAAAAGAAATAGAAAGGACAGCATCTTTTATTAAACAATTTTGTTGCTGTTACCCAATCCTGAAAGCAATGCCAGAGGTGAGAATTCCGGTTTCGGTTCTCCATCCAAAGACAGCTAAATTCCCTGAGCACTGCAAAGCACTGCTGAAAAGACAAGTAAAGCCTGGGCTGTTCATCACAGTATCTTAACAGTTGTGCAGGCATTATAGGGGTGTTGTGGGCAGGCCTGGAGCTCCGCTTGTTTCACATCATCTGCTGCACAGAGGAGGGTCTGTGAGTGTAATGTACCTGCTCAGACAATATCCACAGCATCTTTCCTTGAGTGATTACTAATAAAAGTACAGACGGTGAGAGTGATTAAAAAGATCTCTTGGCACAAACTCAACAAGATTGGGCTGTGCACCCTGTTAGTGAGGTGAAAGGAAGCCAGCAATGTTATGCTTGGAAGAAATCATTCAAACTTACTGTAAATGTAAGGCCTGCTTTAAAAAGCATCAACATAAAAGAGAAACTATGACAGTGAAAAGGACTCTACAGTGACTACACAGCAAACACTAACATAAGCTTTCACAATGGCTGGGTATTCAAACTGTGCCCTCTACCCCTCCCCAAACAGATCTTCTGCCCTATAAGGATTCTCTGATGTCTAATAAGAGTTGGTCCAGGCCTGCATCTGTCTCTCTGCAGCTGCAAAGACAATGGCTCCTTGTCTATCTTGGTCTCTTTCCATGAAACTTGCAAGTTCACATTTTTGCACTATTTCCTCTCTGTCAAATTGGCTTGGCAATACCAAGCGAGTTCCCAAGTTGGTTTGGAAGAGGGGCAGATACACACATATTTCTCACACCAGCTATGGTTGTGTAAGCCTTTCTTCCTCAGAAAACTAGGCTAGATGAGACCATCTGACACTTTTGTTTCCTCATACAAAGAGGGCTCAATTAGCCATTTCCAAGACAGTGATAGAGAGCTGCTCTTTCTGTAATCTGGTGGGAGTTGGATACCTCTCCTCTACATATGCCCTTAGAAATCTTTTCCTTTCTCAGATAAATAAACCAAAAACAAACAAACAAAAAGGACAATTTTCTTAGTTTCTGGCACTGAGTTTATGATATAAATCACTTAACACACTCAGGTAACAAGTACAGAATGAATACATAAAACATACAAGGGATGTTTTTTTATACATATATATGGAAGTACGGCTTTTCACAGATCCAGCTTCCTACTAGGAAGGAGCAGGGTCTTGAGGAAGTTAAATGGCATTTCTTTATCACATTCAGTAGCAGACTATCAGACTGTTACATTTCTTCATTTTCTTCACAAGTATCACTAGTTTTTTAAGATGTCCGTAAACTGATCAAAGTCAAAAAGCAAATATTTTTGTAAGCATAAATTCAGCAGGAAATCCAGAGACCCTAGCACTGTAATTTTGACATAAAAGGCAGTGGTTCCTATCCTGTGCAGCTGAGTCATTTCATTCCTAGCAGGAAAAAAATATTTTTTCCTGTGGGTTTAAGAGTCTGTCTTGAGTCAGGAGTGGTTTGCTGGCAGGGCAAAGTAGGCCTTCCATATGAATGCTTACAAAATGAAAAATTAATTGATCTCTTTCCATCTTCTCTGGCATTCCCAGCATGGACTTTGGGTCTTGCACTGCCCTCTGACGATGCCCTTTCTATCTCATGGATCAGAAAAGGATCCGACTCCTAAATTAACTACTCAGAAACCTAATGTCAGGCAGGAGCAAGTATTAGAGATTCATACTGCACTAACAGGAAAAGTGAATTAGATCATGTTTGTCAGTTTTGTGTGTGAATTAGTGTATAGTCAATTAGCTAGTGAGCCTACAGAAATACAGCAGTACTGGACTGTGGTGTATGCTGGGAGCAGGAAGCACTGACCAGCTCAAACATACTGGCACTGCCCTGCCAGTTCCTGCTAGAACGAGATCCAGGAAGTACCAGCTGCAGCCTTCTGTACTTATAGGTGGCTTATAAAAAAGCAGATGGAGAGCAACTTTTTACATGGGCAGATAGTAATAGTACAAGGTGAAAAAGTTTTAAGCGAAGAGAGGGGAGATTTAGATTAGATATTAGGAGGAAATTCTTTAATCCAAAGGTGGTGAGGCACTGTCCCAGGTTGCCCAGAGAAGCTGTGGATGCCCCATCCCCGGAGGTGTTCAAGGCCAGGTTGGATGTGGCTTTGAGCAACCTGGTCTAGTGGGAGGTGTCCCTGTCCACGGCAGGGGGTTGGAAACAGTGGATCTTTAATATCCCTTCAAACCCAGCCATCCTATGATCCTATGAAGTATTGTTTTGCCCCAACACTCCTCTTTTGCTGTGGAAAATAAGGCCAAGCACCATTTTCTGGTTCCAGTGCAGTCATTTATGGCTGGTTAAAAGGCTTTGTGGAAAGCCTGACCATCCATGTCCCTTGAGGAAGGAAGCAGGGTCCATCCATGCTAGCGGACCTGCAGTGATAACACCAGTGATGTGTGAAGCACATGTTCCCTATTAGCTGGACCTCTGAAACTCACCTTTGCCAGCATGATCCATTTTCTCAGAAATGGCAGTCTGAAAACAGGAGAAGAGTGTGCCAGCATGGAGCTGAAACTGAGGGCTCCCAGCCTGAAATCCACCCAATATCACCTCCCCCTAAAAAATCAATACTCCAGCATCTGCAAGATGTTGGCTCTTATGTAGTTTGCATATACTCTACAGATCAGTCTCAACAGCATGGAAAAAAAATCCTTTAGTAATGTTAGGAAAAAGATCAAGATTAGAAGCTGCATGTGGGACAGGGCACCAGTGCCCTTACCTCTGTGTCCAACAGAAGAAGATCCAGGCCTGCCAGCAACTATGAACAAACTAGGTGGGATGCACCCACTGGAGCCAAAGCGGAAGGGTAAAAGAGACATATTTTGAAGTGCAAAGCAGTCCTTTTTTTGCTATGTGTCACTATGTCACACCTCCTCAACAGGATCTTATTCTTCCTATTAACGATGTGATCTTCAGGGACGGTAGCTGCTTTCAAATATCATAACAGGTGAAAAAGTATTTTGCAAGCTGTGCCAATTTGGAATTCAGATTGAAAGTTTAACCTCACAGTTTTTGCAGTATGAAATCTTCAGGTAAGTTAGTATTTACTGATCAACGATTTGTCAGTATGAAGGACAGCAGGAGGAATTTTGATGTTTAGATTTCCATCTGAGCCTGAGTGCAGACTAGGAATTGCAGTTTGGTTAAATTACTGTTTCTGATGCAGTGATCTGTCCATGCAAGCTCTTGAGTCTAAGCAAAACCTCTCTGAAACGCAGGCAGATACACTCACATAGAAGCAGTTGCCAGGGTACAGGCTGAAGGGAAACGCAAGCAGCAGTAGTAGATCTACAGTTCTCTAATAACTGTATAAAAATTAGTATAGCAGAACCTATAGTTCTACTTGAAACCACCTTGTAACAGATCCTTAGATTTTTCAATAAATTTGCAATAAAAAGAGGAAGACAGAGAGGAAGTTATGATGAAATAAAAACAAATTATTCCATTCAACCTGAAGTTGAATGGCAGCACAGTCCAATACAGAACTCCCTGCCCCAGATGCTGGTCACCTGAGCTCAAAGCAAGACAAGAGGCTTCCATGATCAATTTTCCAAATGGAAATTTCTACCACATACCAGACCTTAGTCAATTAATCTCACCTATCAAGGATATCCTTTCTTCCTAGAGAGTCATATTCTTTGTGCTCTCTCTATCTCTCTTTCTCTTTCTCTGTATTTTGTTCTACTTTATTTCTCCAGTCCGGTCTACTCTCTCTTTCTCCTTTCTTCATGCTTTAATAACCTTTACAGTACAATGGGGCTATGCTTATAACTGGAACTTTTAGAGACAAAGCAGTGCAGGCAGAAAAAAATTGTAACAGCATAATTGTTTCAATAGTTCCACCAAACAGCAATGATAAACACATCCAGATTTTGCTTCCCTCCTCAAACTGGTATTGCTCCAGGAAAGCTGGTTCAGCAGCTTCAGTATAGGACTGGCATAACTGCAAGGAGAATCTCAGCCATAATGCCTGACCTGTCTCAAACCTGTTTGTGAAGCCTATTTTGTATTTAATCAAAAGCTATTCTTTATTTGTGCTACCGTTACTGCTTTCTGCTTTAATATGATCCAGTGCTTGTCCTGGCTACATTTTTTATAGTAAAAGCATATAGTATGAGAACCTGGGTTTTGGCAGTTCATTATTCCTGCAAAATAAAGAGAAAAGTCCAAGTCCCAGTGGTCACTGAGAATTTAACCTTGAGTTCGAGTTCTAGGGCTGAATCCAGAACCGTCATCTGCAATCACCGAAAGCATCTAGAGAGAAACAGATAAAACAAGCAAGCTGGCTGTGCTGAGTGGAAGAAAGAACTGAATACTGGGATCATGTGACTTCGAGTCAACATTGTAAATGGTCAGAAGAGAAAGAAACAAAGTGCAATACTATATTTGACAAGTGGTTTGTGTGTCTCTTTGATAGTGCCTTCTGTTCAGACAATATCTGATTGATTTATTTTTTATAGCTTTCTTTTAAATTCAACAGCAAACTGGAGACATTTTAGAGAAAAACAAAAGGATTGAAGCTTTGGACAATTATAAAGAGAAGTTATTCTAAGCAACAGAAACCAGGTAATCTAAAACCAAGAAGGTGGAGTGGAAATAACATTAATCTCTTTTATAGCCATATAAAGATGCTAGCATGTGTTTGGGATTGGGATACCTTCTCTCAATGACAATAGCAGTAATGAGATTTAGGCTACACTAGTTAAGACTATGAAAATCAGAGTTATGCAATGGAGCAACTTACCAATGGAGGCTGCAAAATTTTTGTCTGTGCACATATTCAAGGTTATGCATGATACTTATCAACTAGAAAAGTTTTAAGAACACAGTAATCAAACACACTACTGTACAGAGGGGAAGACTGGATGACCACTCCAGGTCTGCTTCCTATAAAGACTTTATGTATTGCTTCCACTTAATGAATACCGTGTTTACTTTGTTGCATAGAAAATATTACTATTCATTGCTTATCTGACATTCACAAAGTACCGTTTTCTGAAGTTTATCAGTCTCTCCAAGTGCCTGGAGTAGAAAGAGTGGTTGCAATGTAGTTCGGAGAAGAAACTAAAAATGACAAATTCTAAATGGGGGTTAAACAGTATGTCATCTGTCTTTTTAGGTCACCTGTCATCACGTAGCTTTCAAGACAAGACTGATCTTGTCACCTACAATGGAAAATTATTTCAAGCTTCACTGAAAATATCTCATTTAGACAAACAGGTACGGAGAAACACAAGCAGCAGCAGCAACACTCAGGGGTGTTTTGAATGTAACTATTTCTGTCTCCTTCTAGACCATTTTATACCTTCCTGCCCCTTTTTTGCTCATTTTTGCCTGCCAGGTTAGCCAAAATCTGGTTCTTCACAGGTTGTTTCTCTGAAAAGGAGGTGGGGTCAGTTAATTCTTTGATGTAGTCTCCTTTATTTACAAGGAAAGTACACAATACCTGTTTCTCTAACCATGATAGGCTCAAACAATAGGAGAATCTGGAGGCTCTCATTCCAATTCAGAGGCCTTCTGACAGTTCGCTTTCTTTTGGCTTTCTGTCAGGGCCACACTAGTTGTTGATTGTCTTTCTCTCTTCTGGTTTTCTTGTTGCTCTCTGGTTTGTTCTCCCACCCACAGTCAGAGAGATGCAGCTAATGCTACCTCAGCCTTTGGGAACAGTTTCCACATAATTAATTACTGCCAAACGAAGGGTCATTTTGTTGTTCCCCCATTTAATCTCAATGGCAGTTGCCCAGCATTTCTGTCAGGATCAGCACGCTGAGGGATCAAGTGTATGCTTTCCATCCAATTGCAAGCATAGCATTAGGGCAAGGTAACTTCAATAGCACGAAAAGCAAGTTTCCCTCAGGAAAACAGAAATCACACAGCCTCTGCCATATCTTGAAATGTAACTCTTGGAGGTACAACAGTGTTTCCACCTATGTATAGTAAGGTGCAGAAAAAGCCTCCTAACATAACACCTGGCTCATAATCTCAGGTCAACAGGCTCCCCCTTAATATTTAGTTCGAAAGACTGTATCCTTCCACTTAAGCCTAAGGACAGGAAGGATTCGTAACACAATTGCTCAAAAGGAGTGTACGATGTTTGCTGTTTACCTATCATTAAGGAAGGTTTACCTACCATTTATTTCACCACACAGCATTTCTTAGGAGATACTTTTAACAAACTAAGGGAATGAAGATCTTGCATTGTCATAATCCAAAGCAAATTGAGGTGTAACTTTCAATCACCTTCTTATTATATTACATTTTTGCTGGAAGTTCTTTGAAAAACAGATGCACTTCAGAAGTGTATAAGTGTAGCTACATACCAAAATGCATTTAATAATGTGCAATAAATAAGTATGTAGTGTACGTTTGACCCCAAAAGTGCTTTCCAGGATTAACAGCTGAGAAAGAAGTGACCTGAAGTTTGAAATAGCTTCCTACACTGCTTTGCCAACAACAGACTATCTCCTCCATCCTTTTGTCACACTTCTCCTATTTACAGTCACATTTTTTATATGAGGAATTTCTTAATGTTCTCTTGGCTCCCTTTACTATGCTGACAACAAGCTCTTATATGATGTTTATAAAGCAAAATAAGCAAAACTAAGAAGTTTGACATTTGTATAAGATTAGACTTCTCACACATAGATATTCAGCTCTCATGTTGCCACAGGAGTTGTTCAAAATGATGTCCAAACTTATCATTCTACTCCAAGCATACATTGCTTGACTGCTACGAACAGGTACCGTAGGATTTGTTTAAGTTTACTCAGACATATGGCCTTCAGCACTTCCATCACACATCATATACATCATTCACTAGACTATATTTACATAGCATGCAAGACTGGCCTGTAGACACAATATTGACATGACTACTGATTTCTCTACTCATGAAAAGACATTAGTCAACCGTGGCAAGGAGAACTTTCCTAATGCCCTCCCATTCTGAGTCTCTGCACCTAGGACAAACAGAGCACCAAAATTGTGGAGTTTCCAGATGTGCCTGCAGAAGCTCTGTTGGTTCATCACACCCCTACCATTGCCTCAAGAACTTGCTCTTTGCTTTATGAACATCAAAATTATTACACTGAATAGTGGAAAATGATTATCTTTCCATCCACAGAGGAAATTCTGGCCACACAATTTATCCTTTCAGCATACCTCTTATAATAATTCATCATCAAGCTCCAAGAATACTCTAGGTGACAATCTGAGAAGTCATCTGTCAGGTCTCAAAGATGACTCTTAAGAACTGTGACCCACAAAACACCACAAGGTCACAATTGCACGTGTCCTATAGTGCCTCTGTGAGCTGACAACATCGATACTGGCATCGAAGCTCTCAGACTTTCATATTCCAGGATCTGCTACTTTGACAACAGACTCAGTATCCTAAGAAAAAAATATAATTTTATAACTTTAACCTAGCTTCCTTCATACTTGTTATGGCATCCCTACAGAAATAATGTTTCTCTGCAGTCCAGATCATTGTATTCCATGTTGAAAGAAAATCTACTAGAAAAATGAAGTATTTACATACCGCCAATAGAAAACAATTTAGGAGTTTGGACACTAGTTCTATCTTGAGATCTCAGATATCTATCATCTTGGCTTTCTAAACCCTTAAAAATCCCTTAGCTGTGTAGTTTTTTTTTTTTTTTTTTTTTTTTTTCTCCAATCTATCTGATTATCCTTCTCTGCACCTAGTCCTTCTACTGGAAGTCATTTAGTATTTTGCCATCTACAGTCACTTAATTGCAAAAAGGCTTTCCTCATGTTTCTTCCTTCACTGCAAGAACAAATCTTGCAAAATATGACTGGATATATTACTGGGTCCCCATTTGAACCGCATGCAATATATAAAACCTTTTCTGCTTTTGGAAAGAAAGAAAGGAAAAAAAAAAAAAAAGGTCAGCTAATCAGCAAACAAGAAAAATACCCAGAATGGCATATATCCACAAAGATAGCCACAAATGCCAGTGGCAGCACAGTTATGTGTCACGTCCCAGAATATTAAAACACCTTTTAGGTCACAATCTAAGGTGTGCATAGGTCACATCCCTATCTGAAGTATCTGCAAGCTTACATCTATATTAAACACCTATCCAACATGTTTATCATGCCCATATTTCTATGGATGAATACTACAAGCCTTGGATGTTGCAGGACCCTAACATTTAACACCAATAAACCAAAACCCTTCTCACTACAATCTCCTGAAGGAGTGAATTTACCATATTCCTTACAAATGAGGGGTGGTATTTTAGAACTTGTTCTGAGCTCACTGGAGGTTGGCGTTATGCCTTTAACTGTCTAGCTTTGACTTAGAGGTGTCAGTCCTCTGCCAGCCATAGCGGATTTCTCTCCAAGAGCCACCGAGGCCTTTGTACTAGCTGCTGGGAGGCCATTATTTGGTACTTCTTTTGGCAGGACTGTGCTTGTGTTTGACTCCAATCACACATCTTCTCACACCAAAACATTGTCTGAAATTCTCAAAAAATAAACCATGGAAGTAGATGCACTCAAACAAGTAACTTTTTATTATCTGATGGTAACTGATGTTCAGAAATGCCTTGCCCATCTCCATTTAGTCTGTGTTCAGGTGTCAGTGTCAGCCCTGAATTCTCTGGTGGCAACAGGACCTTGATCAGCATTAGGTATGTCTGTCATGTCCGCTAGCAGAGGGATGCTCAGGATTAGTCTCTGCAGATGCCAGCCCTGTATGGACTGTCACTTCAGTGACAATAATTAACCACCCTCATCTGGATCAGTTTTCTTGGGCTTGTCCTCCACAGGAGGTGGCTATATTGATTCTGGCTATCAAGCTGGCCCAGCTGCCACTAGCTCTCACCCTCCAGGTTCATGCGTCAGAAGACTCTGACACACTGCCTGGCTTCAAATGCATTGGCTGCCAGGCACAGAGCTAGACCATTTCAGAGACCTCCATCTAATGTAAAGAAACTCCTTAGTTTTAAGCCTTCCTTTAACCTTTCTCCTTTCATTTATTACCCGATAGGACTGGGTGCAACTCTAACAAAAGTATATCAATGTAACTGATGAGGAAATCAAGCTGTTCAAGGAAAAATGTGCTTTGCATAGGTCTATGTCAAATAATAATGTCCATAATTTGAAAATCACTGCACCCTTAGCAGCTGCCACTACAGTCGTGGAGCAGTGGGATTTCTGTAGAGAACAGCATGGATTAAACAGTGACATTATTCAGCACAGTGACTACATTAGCAATGTGGCAATGAAGGATGCCCACCTTCCACCTTTGCCTACAAGAACACCACATTTTCTTTTGCATTTCTTGTCATTTCTTCCATATTTCAGTGGCATTTAGGAATGCGTTAAAATTACACTCTACTAAAATCTTTTCTATAAACATTGATATTTTGAGGTATGCTCTGCTTCCCTTTCATACACCCTTTGCTGACAGCATGAATGTCACGGTATGCTAAGGTTCTGCTCTTGCTGTCCCAACAATTGATGCTTGTTTAGAGACAGCAGCTTGAGAGGAAGGAGGCTGTGTGAAACTGATGGCACATATGTTATCGGCAAAGATCCTTCCTCTTAAATGCTCTTCTGCATAACATAAAAGGAGTTTGCAGGATTACAGTAATATTCTGAGTTTCAAAAAAATTGAGGGGAAAAAAAAGGTTTTTTTGTTTTTCTTTTTTTATTATTTGATGTTTTCCTCCACAGAATCTTCAGACTATTTTGTGTTCTCCCATCTACAGTGTTTCTGTCACAGCAAAGAAATGCAGTTCAGAGCAGAAGCTAGATGGGATATTTCACTTTAAATTTTAATTGGCCTTAAAAAAAAAATAAAAGTTTTTTTTTTAATATGGTCTTTTTACATCAAAATACAAAGTTTCATCAGAAAATTTGAACCTCTCTTTTTGTTTTACTTCCCTCCTCCAGCTTTGCCTCTTAAAAAAGAGGACAGTTATCACTTTCTTTGTGTTGCGACAGTGTTGGCACAACAGTGTTTCTCTACAGATAAAATGTGTAGGGGACATGTCTCAGAGAGATATTCCAAAAGCCTGTTCCTCCTTGGGAAACACTTTAAATATCTGTGATATGGAGTTGAAGTATCACTTCCACTGTCACCCGAGTCATGGTCCGAGGCACTTCTCAACCTGCTAATAATGAGCCTCACATTGAAACTACAGAGATGCTGGACTGCTAGGTAAATGATACAATACAGTCACCTCTGAAATGTAATGAAACCAAACAGCTGTCTACTCTTGCTATTTATTTTCCCTTGTTCTCTAGCACCTGAAAAAACCTGCCCTGGAAATAATAATGCTTCTTGGTGTCAAACAGCTTGGGAATCTGACAAATGTCAGAGGTGAAGAGATGTTTCCCCTGCCAGGCCCCTTGCCTTGATAACAGAGGAAAGGTCTGTTTCAGCCCCTATTCAAAGTGTTTATTTAATTACTGCATTTCTTCAACATCGGACAAGCCGGCTTCTACAACACATTGACTAACACTTTTGGAAAGAAAAGAGCCTTGTCTTGCTAAATTATGTTTGTTGTGTTGGAACTTATTCAACAAAGAAGAATGGTAAAAGGCTGCAATTGCATTAGAGAACAAATCTAAGGCCAGCTTTCTGGGATCGCTTTGAACTCTCACTCATCATTATTTTATGCATCTGATCTCCTTTGTGCTTATAGAAGGAAGGGAAGAAATGCACATGAATCTTGCCTTTAGGGCTTTTAATCAAAGCTGCAACTTTCCTGATTGCGACAGTGGATTTTCAAGCTCCAAAGCACTTTGGTAAATTCAAATCCCATGATCCTGTGGGCTGTGAACAGAGCTGTCTGAAGCACTCTTTAACAAGATGAGCCTGCTCCCACTGTCAGGAAAGGGAAGTAAGTTTTAGGGCTTCTGGGCTCTCATGGAGCTGCCCAGTGCACGGTGACAAGGCACCGCAGGCTGTGGGTACAGACTTGTGCATGGACCGAGGCCTCCCTCCTCAACCAAAGTGCCCGTGGCAATCACAAACTTCTCAGCAGGCTTTCTTCAGATCCATCTACTGCTGGACCAAGTAACAGAGCAATTTGTGACAGATGCAGCAAAAGAGGCAAAGGGCTGGTCATCTCAGTATGTCCCAACATACAGCACGGCTGCAGCCTCCCAAAACATCAGAGGCACACCTGCTCTGAAATTGTGGGTACCAAACTCAGGCTGAAATTGTGATGAAGCATAGAAAGAGTAAAAGGTTGGATTTGTAGCTCTAGCAGTAACTCAGCCAAGACTTCATTGACCACAAGGCCAAGTTTGGAATTTTTTCCCCCTCTCTGCTACCCTTTCTGCTCCAATGCTACACACTGCCTCCACATTTGTGAGTTTAGATCTCCAGTCAAATGTTGCATACTGATTTGTCACTGTTACTGCTACAGGGACAGCCTCTGCACTGGCTGCCAAACATAAACAAAAGACCCCCAGCAAGCACAGAAAGAATCACAGAATCACTCAGGTTGGAAAAGACCTTCAAGATCATCTGGTCTAACCATCCCCCTACCACCAATGTCACCCACTAAACCATGTCCCTAAGCACCACGTCCAACCTTTCCTTGAACACTCCCAGGGACGGAGACTCCACCACTTCCATGGGCAACCTGTTCCAATGGCTGGCTGCTCTTTCTGAGAAGAAATGTCTCCTAATTTCCAACCTGAACCTCCCCTGGTGCAACTTGAGGCCGTTCCCTCTAGTCCTATCACTGGTTACCTGCAAGAAGAGCCTGACCCCCAGCTCCCCACACCTTCCTTTCAGGTAGTTGCAGAGAGCAATGAGGTCTCCCCTGAGCCTCCTCTTCTCCAGACTAAACACCCCCAGTGCCCTCAGCCGCTCCTCACAGGACTTGTGCTCCAGGCCCTTCACCAGCTTCGTAGCCCTGCTCTGAACACTTTCCAGGGCCTTGATTTCCTTCTTGTAGTGAGGGGCCCAAAGCTGAACACAGCACTTGAGGTGGGGCCCCACCAGATCAGAGTACAGGGTGACGATGTCAGGCAACCTGTCGCGGGCAAAACCCAAAATCGGGCCTGCACCCTATCCAGCGGTCACCGGGTTGCACGTGGGGCGATGTGTCTGCTCGTGTGCCTCCAGCAGCACCAGCCGGCGCTCAGGGACACCAGCACCGCACCCACTCACAGGCTTTCCGCCCGCGCAGCCCGCAGCCGTTACGGCTGTTGGGCGGCGGGGGGTGTGGCCGCGCCCCCGCGGAGCGGGCAGGGCCCGCAGGCGACCCCTCACGGCGGCGCGTGGCAGCGCGGGCGCGCGCGTCACGTTCGCAACGGGGACGGGGCGCGTGCACCAACGGGAGCGCGGCGCGCGGGGAGGCCGGGGCGGGGCTTCCCTGCAGGGGCGGTGCCGCGCGGAGCCGTTGTTCCTTGAGGGACAGCGCGGGCAGCCAATGGGAAGGCGAGAATACAGGCGGCGCGGGGGGGCGGGCGCGGGTCGCTATGGCGACGGGTGGGGGGGGGCTCCTCCCTTTGTGCTGGGCCCGGCGCGCCGCCATGCCGCGCCGCGCCGACAGCGGCACCGCCACGGCCCCGCTGGAGGAGGAATAGAGGAAGCAGCAGCAGCAGGAAGAGGAGGAGGAGGAGGAGGAGGAGGAGGAGGAGGAGGAGAGGCCGCCGCCGCCGCCCGATGCCGCCGCCCCGTCCCGCGGAGCTGCATGGACGGGCATGGGGAGCGCTGCGCCCTCCCGCGCCGCCGGGGCTGAGCCGCCGCGCCACCCGCCGCCCGCCGGCCCGGGGCTGCCGCCGCCGCCGCCGCTGCTGCTGCTGCTGCTGCTGCTGGCCGCGCTGCTGCTGGCCGCGCTGGCGCCGCGAGCAGGTACCGCCGGACAGCGCCGTGCCCGGGGGCGGCCTGCGGGGGTGCGGCGGGGGCTGCCCGCCCGGTGCGGGCCCGTCCCGTGACGTGAGCAGGCGGGGGAAACGGGGCGAGCCGGGGGGCGGTGTGCGGCTGGGGGGCGCGGGGGGTACGTGCCCCTAACGCCAACCCCTGCGCTGTCACCCCGGCCTCCCTCCGCTGCTCACGGCCCACGGGTTCGGGAGCGTTTCAGTGAGGCTGCTGAATCAGCCCGGGGTTATCTCGCTTCGACGACCCCCGCAAAAAGTGGGAAGTGGTGTGAAGACAGCGGTCTCTGAGGGGAGGGGAGGGAAGGGAGTATGCGCTACATATATCGCGTTTTCCCTCTTGGGAAAATATGGTACTGGCTTTTTCTCCCCTTTGTCTTATTATTGAATTACACCATAAGAGGTATTGCTATTGCGGTGTATGGATCCCTTAGCCAGCAACTTGAAGTTCAAACTCTGGGTTTTCCCACTCTTTAATCCCAGAAAGCAAGCAGTGAAGCTATGGTAGTGCCAGACAAATAAAGCAAATCGAGCCGATGGCTTGCCCGCTCCCCCAGGTGTGTTATGTGTGTGGGGGGTGCTTCGTTCAGTCCGTCTCTGTCTAAACCCGGATCTCTTGCCACCTTTACCACATCCTTCTCAGGCGCAGGATTCTGTTTAAAAGGTTCAGTAACCATGTAAACAACTGAAAAATTAAATGGAGACTTGCATATTGACTAAGTGATTAACTTAAGCACAGTATTGAATCATCACCTTGATATCATCTGGAAAGAAATGCTGGGCTCGTACTTTGCTGGAGTTAATGCTTTTAATCCGTTGTTTGCTATTGTCTAGATGGAAATGAAGTCATGCTTGGGTCATCTCAGCCTTTCAAACCTCTTTATTGCTGTCTTTCTGCCTCATAACCTTTTTTTTTTTTCTCTAATACAGTGTTTTCTCAGCAAGCAAGCACTGTAATCTGTCTTCAAGATGTTTTCTTCAGCTCGTGTGTGTGTAGAACAAGATTTTGCTATGCCAGAGGTTTGCTTGAATTTTTCTACCTTCTGTTTTGTGCTTAGGTGACTGCCAGCTGCAAACACCTTGTCAAATTCAGAAGTGCACCACTGATTTTGTATCCTTAACTTCACATCTAAACTCAGCTCTCGATGGCTTTGATTTGGAGTTCTGCAAGGCCCTGCGAGCATACTCTGCCTGTACTTATCGCAATTCCAAAGTATGCCGTGGAAACCTGGTCTACCATTCTGCAGTGCTTGGGATCAGTGACCTCATGAGCCAGAGAAACTGTTCCAAGGATGGACCCACGTCCTCCACCAACCCCGAAGTAACCCACGATCCCTGCAATTACAGTGGCCACACAGGAGCCAGTGAACATCCTGGAGGGGAGAAAACTACCCCTACGTACCTATTTTGTGGCTTGTTTGGTGATCCTCATCTGAGGACTTTTAAGGATCACTTCCAGACATGCAAAGTAGAAGGTGCTTGGCCTCTCATAGACAATAACTACTTGTCAGTGCAAGTGACGAATGTGCCTGTGGTCCCAGGATCCAGTGCTACTGCTACAAATAAGGTATGGATTGTTCTTAAACACTGTGTATGCATGCAGAAGTAGAAGGCCAGGACAGTAGAGTAAGTCACTCGTAACAGTTAAAGGAGTGTTGCAGCTTGAGAATCTTCAATTAGGTAGTCTGAGAAATTAAAACTGCTAGGCTCCTCTTCTGGAAAAATTGCTTCTTTTCTCAGAAATAAAGCAGCTCCTTTTCTTCCCCAGGCTCCACCCTCCTTCCCCCTCTCCCCCCTCCCCTCACCCCCCCCCCCAGATTCACCGTACATATCACAATATAAACATTTAAGAATAATAAATTTGATCTTCAAAACAGGTGTCAAATTGCAGCATCTGTTTCCCTGCACTAGATAGAAATTTTAGGCAAGGAGAAGGGAAAGACAGTCTTTGCTTTTCTTAAACTCTGTAAGTTGTATAGCCATAACGGTAGAGAACAAAAAAACATTGACAAAGTGGCAAACATATGATTACCAAGATGTTGAGGATTCAGAGCAGGGAGAAGGAGGGGAACTGCAGAGAACTGAGAGGAGGTAGCAAAAAAATTACATTAACGCCAAATGGTTGTTAAAAGGTTTTAGTGCGCTGGCTCTAGAAAGAAGCAGCAGCCTGAAAATCCTGCCAAGAGTATATATACCTTTTCAGACAGGCGAGGCTTAAAATGGCTATCAGCCGAACCACTTCAATTGGCTAGAGAAGGAAAATGTGTATTGATAGCATATGTCATTTCCTTCTTTTAAGAAGAATACTTAGCTAAAATACTTAGCTCTTTCTGCCAAAGGCAGATAACAGATATACCTACAGAAGGAAGATGAGATAGAGCATGAGCCTTGCTGGGATGTCCTTAGATTTACCTTGAGTCTGGGGTAAAAAAAATGCTCTGAACTTTTGAAGGTAGCTTTCCATTAGTAAATGGAATGACTTGAATGTACGTTTGAAGCTGATGCTGCCACCTGCCTTGTTTGCTTTTTGGAGTGAAATAGCCTTTGTTTCCACTGTGGTAGTGTAGCTCTTAGAGCCTAATATACCTTGATCCTGCAAGTACAAGATTATTTCAAGACTATCTGTACTGGGGAGTTTTCACTGTATTGTTAAGTTCAGAGGTAGGTGGGAGGGAGCACATTTTCCAAGGAGATGACTGTGCAGTATTATTAATCAGTGAAAATCAGTCATGTCACTGCATTTCTGTTGGGTTCTGAGATACTGATGTATGTAATGCTTATATCAGTGAAGCAAATTTTGGCATTTGAGGGAGGGCAAAGGTTGGACCGATACACTACTGAAATTCAAAATCACCTTTTCCTAACTTGTTATTGTTCTGCAAACAGTCTGTATTGTAAGTGAGTTCTTAAGGACTGTAAAATGAAGGAACGAGGCTACACTGAATATGCTTTGCAAAAGAGACTTACACTTAGGTCCCTTGAAATCTGCTGTGGCTTTTTTTGCAAGATGCTGAAGTACAAGGAAGTTCCATTTCATATCTGCAGTAAGCTTCTTCTCTCAGTTTTGATAAGTTTTGCAGAAAGTTCTTTATTTCCTTACTTGTAAAGGTAAAACTTGGGAGCCTTTCTGTGCACAAATAGTGTGGCTGGCCAGAATGGGATGGTAGTAGATACATGATGATATCTTAACATTTTACTGGCTACATTCTAGATGTGATTGACTACAGTAGCATGCTATGCTGATAAATGTATTCTCATGCAGATAACTAAGAGGAGAACTTAGGGAGATAAATACCTGTACATACTGAGGAGAAGTACATGTATCAAAGAATCTATCTTCTGTCTTTGCTTCTACTCTCAATGGTTTTTGTTTTATTTTTGATCTGGCATTCTGGAAAAGGTGATAATATATATTTTTTTTTTCTTATAATCATGGTTCAATATTCCTGCAGGTGTACAGATACAGCTGACTACAGAAACAATTAAATGAAATAAGAGGTATGACATAGGATATCAGAAATGTGTTTAATAGTAGCCTCTGTTACGTGGTATACAGTCCTTGAGTATTTCCTTTCTTTGGCAGGTAATCAAAATTTTATCAGTTCACCTGTTTGTGGAAAATGAAGGTTTTTGAATGCACAAGTAATTTAGCAAGATAAATTTCAATACCTCCAATGCATTGTCGTCTTAACTCCTTGATTTCTTTATGAAGCAGACTATTATAACATATACAGCAAAGGCTTGTTAAAATTGCACTACCAGTATTGCACTGATGCCTGTAACATTTTCACTGCAAGTGCTCCACTTGGTGATGGTGGAATGTCTGCTGCTGGAAGTACTTTCCTTATTTTGGCCGTGGGTACATAGCTTAAGGTATCCTTAAAGAGCTACCAAAAGAATTTCAGTGAATTTTATTTACAGAGTATTTCCTCCTAGCTTAAAGCACGCAGATCCATTGTTTGCCTTCTCCATAAGAAAAGCTTCCAGAATGCTGTGCATCATTAGTCTTGTTTTCGTCATAGCCATTATTTGGATATGTCTTTAATGGGAAATAATAACAAAGGTTTATACTGATCTTAAATTATGCAGAAACCAAAGCAAATACTAAACTGCTAACTAGCCTACTTCAACCACCCTAGAGCAGACTTAATGAAAACAAAGACAAAAAGAATAGAGGTTTTAGTTTATCCTGAATGCCCATTTATTAGGGAAAGTAATTTAAGCAGCCATAGGAATGAAATGTTGTATCCTCATCCTATATACAGTATGCTTGTGAAAATGGCTTACTATCATTTAGCCTTATAGGTGGTTATTGCGTTCAGATTTATCATAGCTTTCTGGTGTACCAAGTTTTAAGGAATCAGCAAAAATTTGGCAATTTTTTGGTAGGTGTTTTGCATATTTCTGTTGCCCATAGTAAGGACATCTGTTTATCCAGAGTGAACAAAGCTATTGTATATTCTGTGGTCCAGATGAAACTTGCAACTTTTTTGGGTTTTGTTTGTTTGTTTTGTTGTTGTGTTTTGTTGTTGTTTTTTTTAGCTGGTCTGTTCTGTTTATGTCTCTTGGCATAGGATTGCAAGGCCTTTCAGAATGATAATAAGGGATTGTCACCAAGTAACTGGACTTAGGTCAATTTCTTTCTGGCAGACTTCTGTATGAGTTTTGTGTAGGTTGTTGGCATTTTTATATCTGACTTCCTCCAGCTGTAGACACAGAGCTCTGCAGACTTTGAGAGGCTTTCTGAGAATGGATGTAGGGGGCTGTAGAGGGAGCAGGTAGGAAGTATGTTGGAGAATGCGTTAAATAAAACACTTTATTGTGTGCTTTATATAAGGGCTACAAGGCTTCCATCAATATGACAGCTGTTCTCTGTATCACTAGTGCAGTTGTCCCAAATAGCAAATGGAGCAGGGATACTTGGGCTTCCCTACCAAAAACTTTCCTTGCTTGCAGTAATTGGAAATTAACTAGTTTTTCTTATCTAGGTGCTTTGTAGTGGATAGATTGAGAGTGAGAGAGTGAATGGCAGGACGGAGAAACTAAAACAAATTGGCTGTGGAAAACAAAGAGCTCTTACTGCAGTGGATTTACTGAGCGTACAGATTTTAACCTGAGGATCGGCTGTGTTAGTCGGGAAGTGTTCCTTTTCTCAGAGTCAAAACTCTTAAATAGTTCTTTTGTACCATGGTTTCTGTTGTTTTTCAGGAGAGCAGTGCAGACTGAATACTTTGTACTTACTTTTCAAGTAATATTAAAATGCTTGCCTTCCAGTTACCCTTCAGTTGTTCTTAAGTGGGAACATCAGATAACCAACCATGTGTGATTAATTCTTTCATCTTTATAGACATTCTTCCTATTGGTAAGGTAAAGTTGAATTTGGCTTTATTTCTCAGAAGTATGTGCTTCAGTTTTGTTGGAGGACATCAGTTAAAAGCTGCTTTGTCCATGAGGTGAAGCTGATTCCACTTCCTAGTATCTTACAGTGTTTCATTTCAGTGATTGAAGAATGGAGAGGACTGCGAGCGGAAGGGGAGAGTGAAGGGCCTGGGGTTTTGCAATCCATGCAGGGTAGAGCTGTTCTTGGGCATGTAGTTGGGCATAAGCCAATCAAATGATTCAGCAGGTAGCTGTGCACAGCTTGAAAATGCAGGTGCAGAAGCACCTGCAGTGGATTTGGGATATTTCTGAAAGGTAAAGGCCTGACAGTGCCTTTAAGACAAGCCCTCTGTTCTCATGGCAAGAGCCTCTTGCCTGTGCCTCGACTAGACTCTCCAAACAGTTAGCTGTTGAATGTCCCCTGAGCTGTGTCTGCACTGCAGTTAGGGCAGACTGAAACCTCCTCTCAGGTTTAAACAGTATGACAGGTTCTAATTCAGAATCCTTTTCATGCATTACAACTATAAATCTACACCTGTTGGTGTGCTTTATTTTTCTGTACCTGTTTTTTTTTTTTTTTTTTTCCATGAATAGTCATCTTCATAGAAGACAAGGTAGAAGAAATAATAAACTTCTACTGTGCAACTGTGGTTAGGGCAGATTGGTGCTTTGTTCCTAGTAATCTTTTGACCATAACCAAATGATGGTTAGTTCACAGCATGTGAAAAGAAGTAGGGTTTTTTGTTGTGAATAACGATGGATGATAGAGAAGCTCATGAGAAAGGGATGTTGGCACCATCCTGGCAGCGAATGTAGTTTTGAGGTTAGCTTCTTAGGCAGAGGCTGCAGAAGAAGATACTGTCTGCTGGGTGCTGTGTTTTTTGGTTTGAGGGATTTCCTCCATGCTGTACAGAAGATGCAGATGAGCTCTTTGGTCTTGTGTTTGCTCTTGGAACTCAGACTTGTCAGGGAAATGCAAAGCTTCATTTCTGACACAATTTCTTGCATCTATCTCAAGCCTTAGCTCTGTGCTTGTGTATTCAGCACATTCCTTGTGATCCTGTCCATCAGGAAAGGTCATTTAAATCTGTCATGGACACATTCCCTATGTGCGAAGCTTTCCTAGGGTTACTTTGATGTGCAGCACTGTTTGGGACAGTCTCAGAAGAACAACACAGAAAAACAGCCACAGCTTTCCTGGGCTTGTTACTCTCTCACTGCAGTGGAGGGAGAGGTCCACTTGAAAAAAAGAGGTAGAATGTTTTAGCTACTGTTCACATTGCTGTAGGAAGTAAAATTGTGGGTAATTCTGAAATCAATTAACACTAGGTGTGAAATGGTTCTTCAGTGATTTATGAACAGTAACTTTGAGAAATGCTTTCCTAAGTGATCTTGTCTTTCTTCTTGGAAATCCAGTGCTGAACTACGTCTTGTATTCAGATCGACTTCCTTTTTATTTCCGTTGTGCATGGAATCCATGCACCTTCTCCTCTGAAGTAATCAACATGTCACGATAAAATGTTACATGGTGCTGCTGTGGGTGACCAGCAGTCTGAAGAGGGATTGCAGTATTTTGCTTTGTAATATCCCCAGCCCTCATTGCTTCCAAGAATTTGGCCCCAGCAGCATTCCTGAAGCAGTCCTTAAATCTTTCCTGCCCTGCCCCAAGACCTCTTGCCTTCACGTCCCTGCACCCCAGTATGCATGAGAGAAGCAAAATGTCTTTTGGACTTGCTGATGTCCTTGAGCTACAGCTACTTCAGCTAATGGTGCACCACAGAACATGGGTATATGGAGAAGAGAGCTTCTGCTGCCTAGTGCTGTCTGATGGGCTGAGCAGTTATTAACATTTGGGAAGCACCTTTTGGTTTTGTTTCATCCAGAAAGGCATGCCATGCATCTTAAAATGCAGTAGCATGTGATGTAACCTGAAATTAGGATGTTGAATCCAAATTTTACAATGAATCCTTTCGGGTTTACTTTATTAAATCTCTCTAGTTCTACCTTTTGGCATGGGCCATTATTCAGGTGGTTTTCTTTGGGTGATAGTTGGTTTCTGAGATCAGTGCACATGATTCACACCTGTTGCGGGCCTCAGGAAAGAGAAGCTGTGAAAATTTCAGTTGCAGATTGGAAGGTTATTTAATGCACTGGGTTTTAAAAAATATATCATTTTAATTATATGTATATATGAACTCTGAAAGCTTTTGGATGTCATTGCAAGAGCATTTCAGAAATGTCTGGTACACTAGGGAGTTGTCTACCTACGAACTCTTAAAAGCTACCTTACACATATCACATAAAGTCCTTCACTGGCTTCCCAGGGATATTTGAAGACCACTGATCTAATATCATAAAACTTTCTGCTGAAACAACATCTACCTATTCTCCAGTGCTTGATGAAATTATTACTAAGCCATCGGGGCTGTATTTTTCTTGAGTTTCCTTCAGATCTTTCCAGAGTCACTGCTTGCTCAGTAGGTCATGTCACCTTCTTGCATGTGATACTTCATGTGTGTTTTCTAATATCTGGATGAACTCTCTTTTTTCTGTCAGCCTCTTTCCTGAGGAATTTTGCCTGCAGTAGGCATACAAATAAGCACATGCTAAACTCGTTTGAGAAAGGAAAAAATATGACATAGTCAAAAATGTCACATTGAAAACTTAAATGGGAAAAGCTTTGCAATTAAACTTGCCTCATCTCCTTTTGCAACAAGCTCTTCAATATCCCTCGGTACCAAGTTATAAGGTTGAGGTAGGAACTGGTGAGATAAGGGAAGGACCTTAGCCTGGGCAGAGAGAGAATGGGTTCAGAGCAGCCTTGATGAGAAGCAGCTGGGGCTGTTTGTTTATGAGAAGCTCAACATGAGCTGTCAATGCGCATCTGCAGCCCAGAAAGCCAACTGTGTCCTGGGCTGCATCCAAAGAAATGTGGCCAGCAGGGTGAAGGAGGTGATTCTCCCTGCTCTCGTGGGACCCTACCTGGAGCACTGCATTCAACTCTGGGGCCCCCAGCACAAGAAGGTCATGGACCTGTTAGAACAAGTCCAGAGAAGGGCCATGAGGATGATCAGAGGCCCGGAGCACCTCTCCTATGAAGACAAGCTGAGGGAGTTGGGGTTGTTCAGCCTGGAGAAGAGAAGGCTCCAGGCAGACCTTACAGCAGCCTCGCAGTACCTATGAGAAAGCTGGAGAGGGACTTTTTGTCAGAGATGTAGTGATAGGACAAGGAGTAATGGTTTTAAACTGAGAAGGTAGGTTTGGATTAGATATAAGGAAAAAATTCTACACTCTGAGGGTGGTGAGGCACTGGCACAGGTTGCCCAGAGAAGCTGTGGATGCCCCATGCTTGGAAGTGTTCAAGGCCGTGTTGGATGGGGCTTTGAGCAACCTGGTCTGGTGGGAGATATCCCTGCCCGTGGTGAAATTAGATGATCTTTAAGGTCTCTTCCAACCCAAACCATTCTGTGATTCGATGACCTTACTGATCTCTGGTTGTATTGATCTGGCTGATGGATTAGATCAATATGATAGGACAGAAAATACAATTTCCAAACTTAATGTCTTGAGTCACAATGTTTAAATATGGTTGTTCATGGCAAGTCTTAATGGTCTCTTTGTTGATTCTCTTTAGGAGGCATCCGGCATCCTTGCAAAGTATGTGGGGACCTTTGTTCACTTAGGTGTTCATCCCTCATTCAGTATGAAGCATTATTGCTGATTTTGCCTTAGGGTGAAAGCTTGTGTTCTCCCTCTCTGTCTCTGAAGTTGTTTGCATTTTGTTCTTTCAGAGGTAGGAGTTTTGGAGAGAAGACTTAGATGCTTCCTGGTAGATTTTGCTAGGTCCCTTGCTTAACTGTTCTATGAAGTAGCCAGTTCTGTCTGTCATTAAAACCATTACCTCTTGTTAACTCCAGATTTGCTCTGTTGCTAAGCAGACGTGGAGCTTTACTTCTGTGGAAAAGTAAATCATTCTTCCTTTGCAAAGCAACACAAAAGTGTCCCAGAAAGTAGCTTCTTTGTCTGAGCAGGCTGAGATAGAAATCTGTTTAATTGAAACTGTTATATAAAATACAACACCTGATTTACTTCATGAGGCCCTGGATTATGTGCAGAAGTACTATTGGCTTTTCAAATCTCAAGTATCTCTTCTCTAGGTTGGTGAGTTTACTTCAACAAGCATAAAGATGTGAGGTGGTCTTTACAACAAGAAGTGTGCTTGAACATTTTCTGAATCTTGATCGTAGGCATTCAAGCTTCACTTAGCTGCGGCTCACAGATATGTTTACCAGATCACTTGGCTGATGACAGTCTCGAACTAGCTGTATAACTGATTAAAGCAAAGGAAAACTGTTTGAAAATTCCAGACAGCACCAGCAAGAACATATGGAATGAAAATAGCTAGTGCTGTCAGTGTGGGTGAGAGACAGACACAGACTGAGTGTGTCAACTAACCAGGACGTGCCAAATACTGAAGAACAATGCAGTACTGTTTAGAGTACGTCTGCATACTCCAAAGGAGGAATTATTGCAGTGGAAGGAGGGAAAAGGGTAGACTTTTGTCTTTTACAACTGGCATGGAGGGGTGAGGCTAAAGAGATTAGAGGTTTTATTCAAATTGTCTGTAGTGCAGCTGTTTATTTAACCTCTAGCTCTGACTTCAAAGCAGAGTGGTAGGAAACAAAAGCTGTTGCGCAGAAGTGTGCAGGGTAAGTGAAATTATAATGTGAGGTTGCTATAAAGTAGATTTTAAGGAAAATTGTAATGTTAATTTGAAATACCTTCTAATGTGTTTTGGAGTACTCTGAATCTTGTGGCACAGTGCTTAAATGATAGACTAAGTAATTTTGATGTAATCAATCAGTCAAGGATGAAAATAATGAAAAATATTTATTTTTGGTACAAAATATCCTTTGACCTTTTCAAGAAATCACTATCTCGTCTGCTTCAAAACTGTAAAGGAAGAAGCATCTCTGTTTGTAACATTTCTATGTGATTCCTCAGTGTACTTTTATTTTTGAAAAAGCCACTAGGCACTCTGAATTTGGTCTGCCACATAGCCTGTTTATTCCCTTCAAGTAAGACTGGAGGACCTACTCTTTCCTTTATGGCATATTCAAATAAGTGCTAAGGTTTGAAAGGTCAGTCATAATCTTAAAAGACTGAGTAATTGCTTTGTACTTGTGGTTTTTATGTTGGAACTCACCCTTCAAAGGCATGGCTTGGAGTATCTCTCAGTGTTGCTTTGGTTCTCCATCAGCACATTACCTAGCAGCAGCAGACTGAAGTGTCAAATCTCCCAGCTGCTGGGACTGATGAATCCAGGAGCCATAAGCACTTACATGACTAGTTGTTCTTCCTGCTCGTGCATCTCATCTCAGTGCATGTAGCGTTGGTGGCTGATACAGCACCAAATACATCCATGCCTTTACAGCAGTCTCACCCTGCTAATCCTGGCAACACCTCCAGGAAGTGACAAGTCCCCGTCAGAGGTCACACAGTCACTGTGAAAGAAGTGGTGAGAATATTGTGGGTGAGGGAAGCTGAATTCTTGTGGTCCTTTCTGTGCTTTCATGCAGTTCAGTCCAGTTCTGCTCTGGCGGCTAGTAGTGCAGGAATTATTTGGCACATACACTCCACTGCGATTGCAGGATGCATTCCAAAGTGTTAAGAAACCATCAGGCAAGAGGGAGTTGTGATGCTTGATTAAATACAAGCTTTTTCCTTTCCTGACCTTGTTGCAGTTACCACATGCTAATAGTGTTGCTTCCAGGCCAAGTTAAGAACAAATTTAACAATTGCCACCTGGGAAAATATTGCTTTAAGCATGTGTGCAGGCTGTTTTCTGCTTAGCATGAGTGCGGATAAGTGTCAAGGTCTGGACTAGTGGGCAGTCCCAGAAAATCTCAACTGCAAAATGGAAAAGTGATTCAAATGACTTTTTTTTTTTCCCATGATCACTAACCTTTTTTTTTTTTTTCTTCTCTCTCCCCTCCAGATAACTATTATCTTTAAATCATACCAAGACTGTACGGATCAGAAAGTATACCAAGCAGTGACTGATGACTTGCCTGCAGCTTTTGTTGATGGTACAACAGGTGGAGGCGATGGGAACACCAAGAGCTTGCAAATTGTGGATAAAGTCAATGGCAAATACATCGAAATGCATGCCAGATATATTGGGACCATGGTGTATATACGTCAGCTTGGGCGCTACTTAACGCTGGCCATTCGCATGCCTCAAGAGTTGGCCATGGCCTACGAGGAGAGTCAGGATCTGCAGCTGTGTGTGAATGGTTGCCCTTCAAGTGAACGTATAGACGATAGTGGCCACTTGCCTTTACCCGTGAGGGGCCAGTTGCTCCCTCAGGTAGGCACTGCTCATCCCCGGTCTGTGTACACACTGGAAACTGCCACCACCAAATGCAACGAGAAGATGCTGGTGAAGGACATCTATTTTTACTCATGCGTGTTTGACCTGCTTACCACTGGTGATGCTAACTTCACGGCTGCCGCTCACAGTGCCTTGCAGGATGTGGAGGCATTGCACCCCAGAAAAGAGCGCTGGCATATCTTTCCCAGCAGCAGAGGTGGTGCTGTGGGCAAGGGTAGCAAATTCTTTGTCAGTCTTGGACTTGTGTGCTTGATCCTTGTTGTGTTTTTGTAGGTGGTGGTGTTTTTTCTTTGTCTATTACAAAGTTTTGAAATATATATTGTCATAATATATTGAGTAAAGATGAGTATATATGTATATACAATGTATATGAAGGGATGTTTTGTCTTGGGACACCCACCAGATTGTACATACTGTGTTAACTGTTCTCATGTATGTTGGATGTAGTATTCTTTGTATCTATTTGTTTTGCAGTTGGTGAAATGTTTTATAATGTCCCTGCATTGGGACCTGATAGAAAGCACTTTATTTTTTATATATTAAATATTTATGTGTGTATCTGAGTAACTATATTATACATATACAAATGTACATACAGTACTCAGTGCTCTGCCTAGCTACTGCTTGGTTTAACAGATTTTTTTACTGTATTAATTCATGGGGATATTTTCTACACTTTCTCTTACTGTAGAGACAGCACCTCTCTTGTCCTGTAATGATGTCCGTATTTTACTGGGTTCCCTAGTTAAAATAATTTAGAAAGGAATCATGTTTGTCCTAATGGTCCTCCCTTCTTTGGAGGGAGAGAGTGAAGTGCTTCCCATTAGCTCAGAAGACCATCTTGTACAACATGATTTACAGAACCTTCTATGTAATTCTGACATTTCCTACTTCCATGGCATGAGTTTCAAAATAAGCTAAGTGAATGTGTTCGAGTGAGACTTACGTAGCTTTGTAGAGCCATTGGAGAGATGATTTTGAAAGATACTAACGGTGTACTTGTGTAAGCATGTAACATTTCCTCTTCAAAGTAGCTGCTGCAGATGGTTCTGCCCTGGAAGGTTAAGTCATTCTGCACTTAGGTGTTAATTATATCAGTATATTAAAAAGGGGGGAGGGAAATGAGGCACCTGACTGCTGTTACTGAGGAACTAGGAGAAGAACGATTTGGTGGCTTAAAGGCTGGTTTTACATAGTGCCTTAATCTGCTGCAAGAAACTGCAGTGTTAGTGCATGCTACAGTAACTCCAGCTCCAAGACAGGCTTGTTTCCCTCTTGAAACTATTCATCTGAGGTTCGTTGGACTGATGCATTAGCCTTGCTCTGGGAATAAGACCCAAGTAGCATTTGCCTTTGCTAAAAAAAATTGAGCTTGTGTTTGCTTTGGTGGAGGGAGATGGACTTCATTCATGCAGCGAAAGCTCTTGTTTTTTATGAAGGCTGTTCTGGCAGGGTTAGGGGTTATTGACTGGTATGGGCAGCAGTTGTCTTCTCAAATGAACTAATTTATTCCTTTTTTGTATGTGTAACCATGTGTAGGTGTTATTCTGGGAATACTTGAGATGGAAATAGTCAGAACTGAGTTAAGACAGAATGTGAAAATTTGTTCTAGGCTAGATCCATTGGCAGCTTGTTCTGTCTGTCTAACTGTCTGATGTTTGAGCTGATGTCTGTGCTGTTTGAGCTGAGTTAGACTTAGGGTTTTATGCTGTGTCTGATTATGCGGTTCCCAGAGTTGCATCTGGTGGTGACAGGCTTCTCGCTGTTTTGTGTGGCTGAGCTTCCTCATCACTGCACTGAATTTAAAGGTCACGTGGCTGAGAGCTGATGGACAAGCCCAGCATTGCTGCGGTGATGCATGTACTTTTGGGGAAGACACTATAAACTGAATAATTCCTCTCCCTAGGTCCTGTGTGTATATACATATATACTATATATGTATATGAGCATTGAGTTGTGAGCCTCTCAGGTAAATAGTATTTCAGAAATGTAATACTTCCCCTAAAGAGTTTTCAATTTTCTTCTTCCTGCTGTGGGGATTTCTTGAGAAAATGTTATTTGCACATGTTCGTTCTTGACGTCTGCCATCGCCAAGAGAACTTTAGTTAATGCCAAACATGGATATTTTGAAGCTAGTGGATGTTCTCTGGAGAGAACTTAGGCTTACAGGGAACATTGTGGTGTGTTTTTTGTGTTTTTTTTTTTTTTTCCACATATGCTCCAAATGGTTGTCTTTTAGAAGGCTGCAGATTTTATTTTCATGCTTGGAAACCCCAAATTGTGTCAGTCTTTATAAAGTCTTTTAGATACAGTTCATAAATATACCAGTAAATATATGTTAGCGTGAAAGAGTGACTGTGCAGTGTGTAAATACTTTAAATTATTATGATAGAAGAATAAAGTTGCCTGCCCTGCTGAGGAATGACTGTGATGTGGTGTTAGTGACCCCTGGTGGGGTGCAGGTAAACTGGGAATATGGGTTAACCCACTGGGCAGGCAATCTATAAGCAAAGCCCTGATTTATTTCCTAGCCATCCTTTGTTGCACAGGAATGTGGTGAGTGCCATTGCCATACTGCCTGGCAGATGCCTGTTCCTCCTCTGCTAGATAAGCTGCATAGTGAAATCTATGACCAGCCACTGCAGTCCATGCCAGTTTATTGAGGGCACTGTGTGGGAAGCCAACAGCAGGAACCATCTCTTCAGGATCCCACTTGCACACTTTGCAGTGTTTGCAGAGGTACTCAGAAGAGCTTTTAACATGGTGGTCCTGATACTGAGTTCATCTTGATGGGTCTTTAAAAAATCCTCTTTAAAAGTTACTGGAGAGCTCTCAGATCAGAATAATCTTGGAAGAGAAAATTATCTGCTGTGAAACTGAAGAGGAAACAGACATCAAAAGCATGAAAGGTACAAAAGAGTCCATAAGACTAGATAACTTTGTATAACAAGATGATTTGGTACATGGAGCTGTAATATTTCAGCTGCGAGGCTAATCACAGTTTGAAGGAAAACTGAAAGCACCAAAGCTTGCAAAGTTGTATCAGACGCTAAGAATAAACACAATGAATATTGTTTTGCTAGGCTTCTGTTACAGTTAGAATTTGAGGGGTACGAGGTAGATAGGTCTTTGAAATGCTTTGTGGAAACAATGGCTGTAGGAAGCAAAGGGAGCTTAAAATATGTTTATGTTCAGTGTACATGAGAGAAGGCCTTCATATCTGTAAGAGCTTATTTTCAAATGTGTCGTTTACCACAACAAGCTCTGCAGAAGACAATATAGCTTTATCGTCAGTAATTTAATACAACAACTAGTAAGCTATTGCTGAAGCTTTCTTTGTCTTTAAAAGTGTAGCTGATGATTTGGATGTCAGTGGCTTACTTAAAAGATTATTTTGAGTCTCTTCTAGAACATTTTTAACCAGAGTATTTCCTAATCCTGTGCTAGCAGAGCTCTTAACAGCAGCTGAGGATAGTTCTCTGTAGTTGGGACTGATGACTTCCCTAGGAAGCATGTCACAGAACTGAGCAGAGTACTGGGTGCTTAATCTTTCATTTTTGTATATACGTATGGTTTCTGAAGGAAGCCTCGCCTTACGAAAGGAAATGGTACACTCAACTGACTGTCAAACCAAAAATTGTCTTTTTCTCTCCCACTTTTCATGTCCTAGAAAACCTGGTTGGAAGAATAGTCTGCATAGAGCACCTATTAAGTGGGACACAACCTCATGAAATGCACTGTCCGAGAACAATCTGTCTTTCAGCTGAGTTAGGCCCTCCAATATGTAAGCGCATTAGTGCATTTCCTTTGAAATTGATGCTGTTCTGCCAGAAAATAGGTCCCCAACTATTTACAGTCGCTTACCTTAGTGTTATGGATACCATGTGTTTGTTTTATGGGTTTTGAGGATGTGGAGTGGCTATTTGCTTACTTATACCCTCACTGAAGCAAGCAATGTTGCAAGCTTTGCCCCACCTCATGAGTGTTTTATTAGGGGACATATTTAAGAAAACAAACAAACAAACGGCTTGTGGCTTTCCTCTCTTGTGAGACTCATAGCACAGTTTGAAATCTTGCATTCATTTTCTTCTTCATGTAAGTATAGCTGAAGTTTTACAGTGAAGCTTTCATGCTTTGGGTTCTTTTAATTCCCATGTGTGTCTTGATTGATACAAAGTGTATTCCTTTCTGTCTTTCCCTATTCTGTCTATTCCCTATTCTACAGCTATTAAAGACTGCTACATATAAAAAGCCTAGACGTGACTAGTAATGACTCCTTTTTTTTGAAAGGTGTTCTATGTTGTTGTTTACAAGCTAAACTTTCTTCTGCGTCATGCTGTTAGTTCTCTTCATCCATATTCCAAACAACTGAAAATTATGTGGGCCAGTGTTGTTTATTAGATTTTATCATTCTTATTAATTAGCTTGTTTTAGGGAGCAGCATAGCCACAGATCAAGTACAGGTATGCAGGTAAATTTGTGATGTTGCTGGAAAACAATTGTAGCTGATCTGGTTCAGAATTCTTTTAATCTGGCTATGTTTGTAAACCAGACTTCATTGAATTAAAAGCTGCTGATTAGTAAGTCAACTGACAAATAAGACTGATTAGAGACTTTGGGTACATCATGCCGGGGTAATCTTCAGAGCTGATATCTAGCTATAAAAAAGACTTCTACCACATGTGGATTGTCAGTAGTTTTATTTATAAGAATTATTTTCATGATTATTGCAGTTTTAAAGTTTAATTTCCACTTTTTTTTTTCTCTTACACCATAACAGTAGAACTACCCTGTATATATAGGCAATGCGTAGTTTTTATTGATTACAAACATGTGATGAAGGCTGGATCTACAAAAGATTCTATACACCTAGTTGGTGTGTGAAGTATTTAAATCCAAAACAGATTCACAGCCTTCTCAGCTTGAATCCAGAGGTTTCTCTAGGTTCTGTACCTCTCTGTTTTATTAATCCAGTAAAGTCCCTCGGGGTGGCTGTATTTTTGCCACCAAGCAGAGTAAAATAACATAGTCTTGAGGGTTGTGCCTGCACCCTACCCAGATTCACGTGGTTCATCTGCCTAGTTTACTTAACAGGGCTTTTTTGGCAGGTAATTGACCTGCTCACTCCTCATGCTTGGCAGATGATGGTAGGAGTTGCTGGCAAGCTGAAATTCCTCCTCTGCCTGAGCATGATATGATCTTTCACATTTTACGGTAGTGATCATGCCCTAAAAGCCAGGAGCTATTCTCAAATAAATGCTATTCTGCTTTGCTTCAAAGTGACACCTCTGTCAAAACAAGGCCTTAGGTGCCTTGAAAGAGGCTTGACGCATACAACACTAGGTAGTTATTTCACCTCAGTTCAACAAACTTAACGTACTCAGTGGAGTCAGAGGCACTATTACAGACTGGCTTGAATTGTCTGCTGGAGGTGCTCATGGGTATCCTTCCATAGAGGTGGAACCTGGACATGCAGTTTTTGAACAGCTGATGTCAGTCAAAGTGAATCCAGGCCTGGTATGTAATGTTTAGATTCCCACCTAGGTCTCTACTCAGGGATCTACTTTTGCTAGAGACAAGCTAGATGACCCAGCACTTCCCGCCTGGCACCACACTGATCTCCCATAAGTGAGCGATAAATCTTGGCCTCTGCAATCTTCACAGCTGTCAGGGCGCGAAAACCCTGATTTCTCTTCAAAACACACCTGAGGAAGGCAACAGTGGCACCACAAATAAATAAATAAATAAGCAAACAGATAAATAGAAGCAGCAGCAGCAGAAGCCAGGGCACAAAAAGGAAAGTAGAGATTGTGAGCAGGATCATGGTGGGTAAGGCTTCTAATCTTGATTTTGGCCTTCAGTTCCCTGACCGCATTTTCCAATGAACAACACAAATGCTGTAACAGAGGTGTCTGCATAGGAGAAAGGGCTCTGTTTTCAAATTAGTGTGTTCTGTCTTTTAGGCTGTCCTCTGGTGTTTCTCATGCTGGCTCTGCTTTCTGCAGTTCAGCACTATATAACTGTTTTGCAGAAATAAGAACATTTTCAGTAAGTGAGATAGCCAAAATCCTTAAAAGCCCTGTAGCCAAATTGATAGAGGATTTGCCTAAGGGATCTGTGCTGGGATTCCCAGTCTAAATTATGTAGAGAAAACATCTAAATAAAGGTTTTCTTCCTGTAGTGATCGTTATGCTATTGCTTCTGAGAGCAATAAATGGAGGCCCAAACTCACTTAGCTGTGAGCTCTGGTGGAAGAGGGCACTACTTCAGAGCTGGAGTTGCCCAGTCCCGTGAGGAGTCACCCTGGCATTTCCTACTGGACAGCTTAAAGCTGCAAAGCCCTGCTGTGGATCCTGACCCTCAAAGTATCTCAGTTAAATGTCTGCTGGATAGCAGCACAAACCAAATCTCTGCATGCTATGCTTAAATCACTGCAGTGCCTCATTTAAGTGATTTTATAAATGTATGATACAAGTGATTTTAAAAGCCAGTACAACCCTGGAATCATCGGAGATGCCTGAAATACACCCAGAGTAAAAACTTGGTACCTGGGTTACACCTCTGCTGTGGGCTAACACCAGTGGGTGGCTGAGCCCCACGCAGCCACTTGCTCACTCCCCCCAGTGGGAAGGGAAGGAAAATTGGAAGGGCAAAAGTGAGAAAATTCATGGGTTGAGATAAAGACAGTTCAACAGGTACAAAAAAAATAATAATAATAATACAAAAAAAAAATGGTGCACAATGCAATTGCTTACCACCAGCTGACCAATGTCCAGCCAATCTCCGAGCAACAGCAGTCTTGGCCAACTTTGCTACAAGTTTGTATTGCTGATAATGACACCACATGGTACGGGACATCCCTCTGGCCAGCCTGGGCCAGCTGTCCTGGACGTGTCCCGTCCCAGCTCCTGGTGCACCCCCACCTTCCTTGCTGGCAGGGCAGCACCGGGAGCTGAAAAGTCCTGGGTTCTGTGTGACACTGCTCTGAAACAACTGAAACAATCTGCAACAACTGAAACATCGGTGTGTTATCGGCACTGTTGTGGCCACAAATCCAAAGCACAGCACCATGACAGCTACAATGAAGAAAATAAATTCCAACTCTGACAAAACAAGCACAATCTGTATTTGATAAAAGTCCTTTAACTTGGCTCCCTTTCATAAGTCTCCCAGATGGCTGATCCAGCACCTGTCCTTTACCAGAATTACCACCCAACTTTTCCATACCAGTCCACTTGGAAATACTTAAGACCTACATTCAAAGACCAGTTTAGTGTTACAGCATATCTCTCCAATTTTCTGTAGGTGGGATAGCATCTCATGTTGGAGGAATAATTCTCTCTCTAACCCTTAGTCTTTGGGTACTACTGTATCAGGAACAGCTGTGTGCAGGCTCTGAGGACTGCAGTATTGAGTCTAGGTGTCTGAAATCTTCAGTGATTAAAGGATGTAATCTCCATAAATCAACAAGCTCAACTTTGCAGATGGGTCTAGATTTTTCTCCTTGGTGTTCAATGCTGGCGGTTAGTTGGCTGGTAAAATTAGTTGCGGTACTTTTTCACTATGCAAGTTTAGATGAGTCATATACTGATGGCAGGATTTAATTAGAAGATGATAAATGGAAATGAAAACAATATGGGTTCAGTGGATGATTTCCCCAATCTGAAAAGTTTTCACAAAACTTTACTATTATTAAAGGAACAAATCAAATATTTATTTTGGTAAAGACATATAATTGCATGTAGCTTAAATAACATTAAGCAATGATACCACAGGCTAAATATGATCTTGATAGAAATGTATTTTTCCTGTTTTCACACATTAATTTCTCAAATTCTGAGTTGGCCTTATCCAACATAACTTCTTTTCTTGTCCTAAGATTAGAGAATTGTGTTTAAACCATATTTGCCAGCCACTTAGCTGGTAATTTTTTTTTTATTATTTTTTTTGCATTACTTTATTTACCATACCTGCATCTCTTTCACTCATTTATTAAAGCTAACTTCTGACAATAGAAGCCAGACAACCACACAGTGCAGCAATGATGCTCAAGACTGTAGTTCTGAGAGTGTTGTTCTCGCTGTATTCTTAATAGCTCTGTAGAGCATGCATAATGAGAAACTTTGAATAACTGTGTGAAACAGAGTTAGTTAAAGACAGGTTGGCAGCCATCCACCTGAACTTCCTTGCTTTTGACCACTTAGTAGAATATTAGAGTGTGTCCTTGGCAGTCTTCTAAAGCAACACCCAGGCTAGTAATCAAAAACAATATATCTATTGCCATTTTGAAGCTGGGATTTCAAGCATGAAGGAAAACCTCCAGTGAAGGCTGACAAATTCTTCTGAGGGATGGTGGCAAATGAGCTGTAAAAGATGACTCCTCCTCTTGGGACAAGCTTTATTCTGTTAGGTTACTATCATGTTGGGCTTGTTAATTTAATTTCTCTAGGGAATTTACAAAATTTGCAACCGTATACAAAAATGTTTAAACAAGAGCTAGGAAGATCCAGAGATTGTGGCCTCATCCAAGGAATCACCTGAGATCCCCGCCACCCATCTTCTGCCCTTACGCATGGGCAGTTCAAAGTCTGAACTAACCATTAAGTAATTTTTGCAGCATCACTTCCACCACAGGGGTGACTCAGCTGGCCTTCTTGACACCTTGTCCTCTAGAGAAAAGGGTTTGCTGTGATATTCAGGTGGCTGGTGGATTCGAAAAGCCTCAGAAAGATGAGGCTGTTGCACAAACCAAATTCTGTCTCAGATGGGGCTGGCCCTGGTCATGCCATTACATTAATGAGGTTAAGCTTTATAACCAAACTAATTTAAGATGATTTTGTTAAAAGTAGTTGAGAAGAAAAAATAAAATAAAATAAAAACGTACTGGAACAAAACCAAAACAAACAAACAAAAATTAAAGAAAAGAAAACTTTGCAGTTTATTAATTAATTTAACAATTTTGTTGATATGAGAAAAAATGACAGTATGAAAGGGGGCATTGCTTTGTAGAAAGCCGTGGAAAACAGGGTGTGTCAAAATATACTTTTTCTGAAGTGCCTAGTGACACAGTGGGCAATTCTAATAAAGTTAACTAAATAATTATAAGGTAATGGTAAATGTCCAAGCTCAGGGAGTTATCACGAGTGCATGCGTGTCCTGCACTTCTGCCCTTCCAGAGGGTATCGGAGGGGCTCAAGTCCCCGATGGGGACCAGAGCTTATGGCTGTGAAGCTCATTTCTGTTGTCTGAATAAGGATTAATCTACTACTTACTCCTGCTCAGATGGGCCATTACGGATATCCACCACAATATCACCGAGGTTGACCTGCCTACTAGCCTTGGCCCATAAAATCATCTGGCTCATCATCCATCCCTTGGAAGAACTCCATGCATCCCCACAGTTCCGTTATGTAAAGGACAAATCCCCATCTTTACCTTCTCAGCCTGTGCTTTCCAAAGAGCCATTATCCATCCAGTGCAGCATCAGTCATACGAGCTATCTCACCACATCTCTGTGTTCCCAGTCAGAACACACACCAGCAATCAAACACAGATTCCTCTTAATTCCTCCTGGTTTTTCCACATGCTGCATGGATTAGTGTACAGAATGATGTCATGATGATTTTCCAGATGGTGTAATGATGATTTTCCAGAAAGCCTGTGAGACCTGTCCCCATCGTTCTGGCCTCTTGGCACTTCCTTGTTTGTGTGTATATGTTCGGACTGAGCACCTTTCTTCTGTTTTGTTGGTGTAAAGGTTTCTCCTGTCCACATCATCCTGCACCTTTTCTTCACCAACCCAGGCCACAACTTCCTCACTTGATTGTGTCATCATCTCCCTCCCTTGCTGTTCCTAATCTAAAGCTCTCCTCACCAGTTTGGCCAGCCTTGACAGACCTGACAAGCTTTTGCTACATTAAGTTTTGCTACATTAAGTCAGGAGGGTCTTTGATCCTCAAAGATGGTCCTGCAGTCATGAAAGATGAAACCCTGCTGTTGACACCAGCTGCAAAACAGCTGTTGACCTGCAGGGTCCATCCACTTCTCCTCAAGCTCTTCCCTGTCACTGGCATGACAGAGGAGACACCACTGGGCCATGGTGCCCTTACCTTTAGAGCCATAGAGTCACTGGTGCTGTGCTTCAGGTCTCCCCGACTGCATCACTGGTGCTCATGTGGACAGGCAGCAGGGGAGAGCAGTCCAAGGGCCAGACAAGCTTTGGTAGCCTCCCCGCAATGTACCAGTCCCAGACTTTGGCAAAGAGCAAACCTCCCTTGACCTTGGCCTAGGCCAGGTCAGCAGCCAGGGACCTCTGCCACCAGAGCAAGGAGTTTCCCACTGTGGCCACCTCCTGCTGGTGCTGCTCTGGGGGGTCAGGCACAGCCAGCTGTGGCTCTTTGCTGGTTACAACTCTCAGCCCCTCATCTGCTACCAATGAACCTCCTCTGTCAGTGCAGACCTGCAGGTGGGGCAGAAGACCTCTCCTGAGACCTAAAAGACACCAGTTTCTAGACTTTGCCCTCTTGGGAGTCTCTATTTCCCACACCAATCTGCACAGACTCTGCTTGCCCCCTCTGCATCTCGGAGAAGCTGTCACATCCCTTATGGCTACTTGGACGTGTGATTATGTGAAGTCAGGCAGAGGCTAACATGGATGAGAGGCACTGCCCTAGGCCCTAAGATTTGTAGATAGCTGGAAAGACTCTCCTTTTCTCTTTCTGTCTTTTGTTCATTTTCAGATACCTTAAGAATAGCATGGTGCTATCATGATGTTATCCAGATCCATGACAAAAGCTCCATCCACTTCCTTTAACCATGAGCTGAAACATTCACTTCAAAGGTCTTCTCCTAGACTATTATTCTTTGCTCTCTCTTTTCTTCCTTTTTCCTGATGCTGTAAGCTTTCCTAGAAATATGCATTTTAAGCAGTGCAGTCAGAAACAGCCATGATGACCTCCCTGTATTTGTTCCATAAAGATCATTTTAGAATCTGATTATTTTTTCATAGGGAAAATAAAACATGTGTCTCACATCATAGACTAGAAGGATCCAAAATTAATTGTGCCAACTGTCTCATTCTCAAATTTTCAATGCTGGAATTAATTTTGGGAAGATTAGTCCCTTCTGAAACTCAAAATTGAGCTAATATATGTAATTTACATATAACTTAGATTTGAGAGAAATGAACAGACCACAGGAAATATCAAAATATCACCTGTTAAACTGAACTACTCACAAAGGTGAAAATAAATACAAAGAACTTTATGGCTAATCATCAAAAATGTTTAACATCTAATAAACAATCAAGCATCCCCAATGCTTCAGAAAAAAAAAAATCATCCTCATTAAAAGTACTCATGGTAGTGTATTCTTCAAAATTACTTAGCATTGACAGTAAGTTTAGAAAAATCACTATTTAACATTTATGTATGATTGTTCATGCAAAAGTCTGTAGCAAATTTCTTTTAACCATTAAGTTTTCCCACCTATGCCATCTTAAAACCTGGAACCTTGATGCAAATTTTCTGTAGAGAGCATTTCAGCTCATCGGCTGCCTAACCCAGCTGGCCGTTCACCTCCCTCTAGTGACTCAGGCTGCTTCCCTGAACGTCTGGCAAGAGATGGCACATCCTCTTCCCCCTCCATCTTCTACACAGGATGAAAAATGAAGCCCTGATTATAAAAACATATCTCTAATTTATGAGAAGATTGAATATCAGAATAAGTGAGAAAAGAAAGTATGCACTGTTACATAGACTACATGATTCAAAATTAATTTATAAAATAAAATGAAATGAAGCTTAATAAATAAAACAGTTTGCACTTCAGGCAGCACTTTCTGATTAGCAAATAGTGCAATACTCTCTGTTCACTCACATAAACTCTCCATATTTTCATTTTCTAAAATCATGTTAAAAGACAAAAGTAAGAGCAGCTAGTATCTAAAGAATGATTGCAAAAGCTACAAAGTATTTGAGAGACCTGAAACTACAAGCAAACATTTACAGTAGCCTCCACAGGGCTGTTTCATGGTCACTTTTGTCAGGGGAAAAATGACTGAAGAAATGAGAATCCCTGAGAACCTGTCTTTTTAGACATGTTCCAGTTAATCAAGCTGACATGCTTTATACACCATATGCATAATACAGTAACTTGTACTTATTTTGTCTGAATTGACTGTCAAAGCAATTACTTTTAATATAATACAGAATATTTGGTGTAAATGGAGAGCACCTCACTATCTCATTAAAATTCTTACTCAATAAGCTAAAAGCTCCTAACACAGCAGGTACCATGGCATACCTTTTTGTACTCCTGTGTGGGAGACACGGATTGACTCTGAAAGCACTGGAATTGGCACAGAGAGGAGAGGTGTGGTGTCCCTGCACCTGTGGGAGGCAACAACATCACAAGACATACGCAGGCTTGAGGGTGAAAACTTTCCAGTGCAGCTCTGCACTCTGTCACTGCTTTCCCTAAGGGAGAGAAAACTATGTCTACGTTAGCAAGTCATGCAGCATGGTAGGAGTGGGTTTGCAGAGCAAAACCTCTGGAATTGAGGACCCAGCATCCATACCTCACACCTTGAGGGAGAAGGAGGTCATATCTGCCAGGTTTTGATCTGGTCTGGTGGCTTGTCTGCTCAGAAGGTGTCTTCCCCTTTGGCTGCATCTGCAATGAACCTGTCCTATGCAGAGGGAAACTGCTTTACAGCGTATATCAAAGTGCAGAAAATGAAAGGGATCAGGAAATCCTCTTCAAAAACCCACGCCTTGCCAAGTTAAAATCTGTTGTAGATGCATGGGATGCGTACTGAGTATTCTCCATTTTCTGGAATCTTCTGTACACCCACAGCAGAAACATCAGGCACCTGGCTCAAAAGAGTCTGAGAATGGTGACCAAGTTTATGTGGTTAAATGGGTATTATGTCAGTATAATTACTAACTTGTGGGTGTTGTGGATATTTATCTATCTGAGTGCTAGACTTTCCATCGATGACTATAGAGCAACTTCTTCCATGGATAGCTGAAATTCAGGTTTTACACAGTGTCTCTGGAACAATTATTTTAGTGCTAGTTTACCAGACTTTGTGTCTGCCTTACAAGCAGGTTCAGTGTTTGGAAAAGGTGGAAAGATTTGAGGCTCTACAGGTTTACCATGTCATCACACTCCCAAAGCAGATGGAAGATGCACTAGAATAGTCAGCCACAATGTTTAATGAGACCACAACTAACTAAGAAAATGTTTTCCACAGATGATAGACTACATAGCCTCGAAGTTACTTACTCTATCACTCTGTGTAGTTGTGTCATCTGGGAATACCAGGGTGTATTTACACTATGTGGGACACTGACAAGGCCAGTACCTGGGTGCTCTTGTGTTTAGTTTTGAGATTACATTCCATTGTGTTCCTTCTTTACAACAGACAGGAAGAGAGAACCAAGGGATGTTTGTGGCTGTTTCACATTTGCTCTCTCACAGACACTTGCGCAAGAGCTTGAGTTGTCCTCATGACCATGACAGGTGCTTCTGTTCAAAAAAAATTGCAAAAAAGAAATTTTGTCTGAACAACACTGGTGCATTGGCATTCTGAAGCTGAATTCTAAACTTTTTGTTTAATTTAGTGCTCAAATTTTGGTATGCATGTGAAAAAGAGAGGAAGACAATTACACACAAGTCCCTGCCATGGAGAAATAAGACCACATCTGTCCCAAGTTGTTCATTTCCAGAATTTGCAAACTTATGCATAACCCAAACAGTTCTCCCTTAATATGCCTGCTTTTAGCTTTCTCATTTTGCATCTCACTTCTGCTGAAAAAAATTATTTTTAAGCAAAGAACCAGTGAAAAGATTTGGGTTAATAATCGGAATTCCCACAAACTAGCAATTTTTCAGTCAATCAAATGAGCACGTTCCACCTCCCTGCCTACCAAGTAGGATCCCCTGGCATCAGCTGTGCTCATCTTCCTGCTGGAACCTGAGGCCCTGCTTTGAGAACTCTTAAATGAGCTCGGATATTAAGTGAGAAGAGCCAAAGTAAACAATAAGATACCCACATTAAAGTATTTTGGTGCTCAAAAACAGTGGTTGTTAATGACATTTCTACTATCTAATATGTGTCTCACGACCCCTGCTGTTATCTTGGAATAATACCAGCTAATCTCACAAAAAATACATTTTTAAGTGTTTGCAATAGTAAACTGAATGCATCATAGTGTACCTGAGAAAAAAAATGATTAGATTTGAATTCAGTGATCATATACTGAATGATGATAAAATAAAATAAATAGAAATAAAATAAAATAAATATAAATAAAATAAAATAAAATAAATAGAAATAAAATAAATAAAATAAAATAATAAAATAAAATAAAATAAAATAAAATAAAATAAAATAAATAAAATAAAATAATAAAATAAAAAATAAAATAAAATAAAATAAAATAAAATAAAATAAAATAATAAATATATATCATGTGGTATTTTTCATGTTCTCTCCATCATGAATGAAGTGGACTTCCCTACAAAAAAATAGTTTGGTACTATTTGGTCATTAAATTTGCATCATGAGGATTGTATAGAAGACTCTGAATTAAGACTCTGCAAGCACACTTAGTTCTGGAATGTCCAAACATTTGAGTTTGGACATTTGCAGTTATGCAAATGTCAAGTTACTCTTACATACCTGTAAAAGAAATTGAAAATATTCTTATCAAAAATATTCTTACTTCAATTTTGAGTCCTTACTATGTAAAAGAAATTATTATTATTATTATTATTTTTAAATGCTAAGTTCTCAGTCCACAATTTTTTATTCTATATGTTTTATTACACTACAAACCTCTATATAAAATCTTTGGATTACAAATGGAAAAAGAACTTACTTATAGTTAATGTAAGCAAATTTCAAATAAGTAATTTCAAAGTATTTTTGAAATTATGGAAATATCACTTTTGTTTTTAATAATACGGTATGTTTTGAATTTTATACTTAAATAACATCATGTTCTCCCTAGTAGAATAACTTTCTACCTAACTGCAAGAGTGATCCTTACATACAAATGGAATATTCAAAAATTTAAAAGCAAATTGGATAAATTTAAATGCAATCTTTAAGATGTATCATACTTTTTTTTTTTTTTTTTTTTTTTTTTTTTTTTTTCCCCCAGTACTGTAACTTGAAAGAACATAAATAAACAAAAATCTAGTTGCTCTGTTATAGTTTAGGAGACACAATGGGAGAATATGTGGAAAGAGTTTATTTTCACTTGCATTCAAGATTAGGGTGTTTCTCTAGACTTTTAAAACTGCAGAAAGACAGTCATCTTTGTGATTTTCTGCAGCTACATCATTGGACTTCACAAAGGTAACTATTTCAAAAGATGATAGACATACCTGCAAACTGATATTTTGGCATAATGTCCCTTTTATTTAATTTTATATTTTTTCTAATAATCTTGTTATACTCTTGTTGGAGTGTAAATATTATCTCTCTTTTTATGAATTCACTTATTCAAAATAGTATGTGGAAGTCTGCATTGTCAAAAATATCACACCAGATAAAATTGCTCCATATACATTAAAATCTTGCCTTGAACATGCAGGACCTGCAGGGCAAACTATCTGTTAGCTAAAGGATGTACACTCTGAACATCCCTATCTCTCTCTCTCCAATTACTGGCTAGAGATTGTCCCAGTGGAATATATTTGAAGGGAAAAACATAGTTTTAAAACACTAAACTGAAGGAAGCAGTGATTCATTTACATTTTATTTTATTATTTTATTATTTTTATTTTATTTTATTTTATTTTATTTTAATTATTTTATTTTTAATTAAAGCTCATAATGAGGTATCTCTTTCCTGAACATGTTTCCTTGCATCAAGGTTAATGAATGACTGGTTCCTAACTTGTCAGATATAATTATCTGGAATTTGACATGACTTAGTGAACCCTCAAGATCTTGGGAGGTAAGGTTAATTTTCTAGCCCTGATTACTTTCATGAGAAAAAAAAAAAAAAAAAAAAAAAAAGAAAGACTGGATTAGAACTCACCTTTCTAGGTTTATGGTTTTGATTAACTTCAGTGAGATAAAAATACGGTTTTCTATGGCAATCTTTTAAAACTGATATCCTCCCTATTCCATTCTCCAAAGAGAATGTATCTGCAGATTTCATTACATGAAGAACAAGATCAAATCCCCCAAACCTATTTTTTATATTAAAACAAAACAAAACAAAACAAAACAAAACTGTATTTTGTATCAACAGCTTCTTTGTAAACAGTGCCAAAAAGGGAAGGAGCAGACAGTTCCAGAAAAATGAACTGAAAGGCCTTGGACTTCTGACAGCTTTATTATGGATGCTCAGCATCCTGGTAGCTGTGTGTATTGCTCAATCATTAACTACATTTTGTGGTCCCCAAATTCACAGGACCTAGCTCTTAATTTTGATACTGATAGACATAGTTTCACAGAATATAATCTTAAGTATTTCAGAACTTCTAAAGTAACATTAAATTGAGCTTCACTTAAGAGAACAATGATTTGATAAGCTCACAAATACCAGAGCTTCAAAGTTATTTTTTCCTTCTCTGTGGTGTGCAAGCAATGTTAAAGAAACATTTGATAATGTTAATTGGGCTGTGCACTACAGGTACAGTCACCTATCAGCACCAGGGTTAATACCAACCAAAGACAGTAGACAGTTTTAAATGATGAGCAAGAAGATTCTTTTCCAAATGTTCCAATTACTTCAGCAAGTACTAAATTTATTGCAATTAAATCTCAGTGGAGGTCTTTGAGTGCAGGAGTACAAAAACCTCTTTAATTCATTTATTGCATGTGATCAGATCTGTTTTTCTGACACAGGTTGTTTATTTTCAGAGAAGAAAGACTTAAAAACTGAGCTTGCTGAAAAACCTGTGACAAATAAAATATTCACCTTTTGCAAATTAATAATTCCAAGTATGTTCTTTGGGCTTCACCCTGAGTGTATGAACTCAAAACAGATGTGTATACCTTCTTCTAACAGGACCTAAAGTTTATGTTTTAAAATCTCTTGAACTCTTTCATCAGAGATTTCCGTAAGGCTTTAATAATTATTCGTTTTTTCAGATCACTTTCAGTGAAGGTCAGGAAACATACTTTCACAGTAGCTCCTCTTACAATGACAACATTCTAATTTTAGTATTTCACCCATCATCAAGCTACTCTGATAGTCTGCTAAACTGTCAAAAACAGGGCTATTGCAACATCCTTATTAAACCTCTGTGCCCTGGAGCACTCTGGTTTAACCAGTTCTAGCAGTTTTGCCAGTTGCTTATTAACAGCTTAGGAACAGACTTGCAGTACACCACATTTTTAGCCTGACAGATATTACAGCAAGCCCCCATCTTAGCTGTATGAACTTAGATCCAAGCTCTTCCTTAAGCATTTCCCAGGAACACAGCACACAATCCAGAATACATGTTCCCTTGGGATGTCCTCTTGTTCTCTTTGAAAACTTCCTCAGTAGCTTTTGGGAAACAGCAATAAGGGTTTACAAAATCCTCAGGGAAATGAGAACTTGAACTTGGGCTTTCATTTTACAGGGATGCACAGGTTTTGCCAGCTGCAGCAGCCAGCCTGGAGTGAAGGTAGGAGCTGGCTAGTGATAGAAACAGCAGCGTGTTCCAAAAATGAAACTGCAGGCTATGAAGACGAGGGCACTGGTTTGGAGGCTTTGGGTAAAACCAATTGGAGTGTGCAGTTGGCTTCTGTAGAAAACTGAAATAGAGCTGGGGGCAGATCGCCATGAGGATAGCTTTCATTCTTTGTCCTTGGTGTGGACTGACAAAAATATATGGTGAGGAACTCTGAAGGTGAAGCAGTGAGCTGAGGATTTGGGCTGAGAAAATCAAGGCCATCAGTGCCAGACTGGGCTGGGATACTTCAGGTTGGGACAGCAGGGTCAGAGGGGCTGGCAGTGTCTCAGGGCACCATCTCTGGGCTGGTACCCTAGAAATACATGCTCACCAGACTCCTCTCCCCCACAGAGTATTGCCAGGCCCCCCAGCCTGGCATGGGATCATCATTCGTCCAGTAATGCCCTCCTTTCTGTTGTTACGAACATGGTACCTCTAGCTATGAGAGAACAATTGTTCCCAGCTTCCACAATTAGAAACACCAATTTGCTCAAATTTACGATTAATATTTTTGGCAGAAAATACTAAACAGGAAAAGATTTCATATGGCCTTAGTCACTAAAGCGTATTTTCACTGGCTTTCATTTGCAAAATTCACACAAAAAGGCACTATGTGGTATTAAAGGTTTGCAAATCAATTCCAGAATAGAAGTACTGCTAGGCTGATTTTCTCGGCAAGAATGTGACATTCTGTGGTTTGCCAGCCAGATCTGGCCTATGGTCCATTCGCTGTAGAATTCTTTACCAGATGCCCTTTAAATGTGGCCCAAGATTCATCTGTACATAGTATGATTTTTTTTGTGGCAGTCTGTGTCCTGCTGTCCTTTTCCCAAAGTGCTGCGGAATCTTCTGCAGCCAAGTGGTGGGTAAATCTATCCATTTCTTCTTTATATCATCTTCTACAATCATTGCAGAAGATAACATATGCTCCCAGGAACGCTTTAAGAGGATTGGGTAAAATAGACATCCATTGACTGTCTACTGATACATCTTTTGTATGTACAATGTACATCTGTGGTAGTCCCGTGATGGAAAAAACCCAGGTGTACAGAAACTTCCACATGATGCCACATCACTGACTGTGACTGAAGGTTGTGGAATGCTTGTTTCAGAAATGTTAAGCAGCTAACCAAGGTTCAGCTACTTCATATACAATTTACAGATATTAATGTAGACCGTTGCATAGCTAGCTGTACTACTACTACTACTACTAAAGTAGTGTAACAGATCAAGATTGGACTAAGTAGGTTGGGGTTACAGTTGGGTATCAGGTGTTGACTAAATACAGAATTATAATTAATCACCATCCTGGTTTTGTCTAGGATAAGAGTCAATTTTCTTCTCAGTGGCATGTGATACTTTGCTTTGGATTATTTTCAAAACAGTGTTGGTAACACACCGATGTTTTGGTTGTTGCAGAGCAGTGCTCACACAGAGCCCAGGACTTTTCAGCTCCTGTTGCTGCCCTGCCAGCGAGGAGGCTGGGGGTGCACCAGGAGCTGGGAGGGGACAGAACCAGGACAGCTGGCCCAGGCTGGCCAGAGGGATGTCCCATGCCATGTGGTGTCATGGTCAGCAATAAAATGGAGGTAAAGAAGGAGGAAGGAGGGGTGTTCGGAGTGAACATGTTTGTCTTCCCAGGTAACAGTCACATGTGATGAGCCCTGCTTTGCTGGAAATAGTGAACACCTGCGTGCCAATGGGAAGCAGTGAATTAATTCCTTGTTTTGCTTTGCTTCTGGTTGTGGCTTTGGCTTTACCCAGTGAACCGTCTTTATGTCAACCTGTGAGTTTGCTCACTTATTTTTCTGATAATCTCTCCCATCCCAGTGGTTGAGGAGTGTGAGCAAGTGGCTGTGTGGGGCTTAGCTGCCTGTGAGCTTAAACTGCAGCAGTACTTTTTGTTGCTCAATGTGAGGCTCGAAGATGGGCTTAAGGGGCTTGAGATGATGACAGTTTTGATTGCAGTGTGGAGTGTGCTAGACAAAATTTATATATGTTGTATGTGCTAGTTGGCAGGCTCCTGCGCTTCCCTTACTGTAATTAAGAGTCTAGTGCTTGTTAGTGGCTGCGTTTGCTTCTGCTGTTTGCTATACTCCTTATAACCCACTCTGTTGCATCTGGGAACCTTTTGATAACAGCCAATGCTTTGCACTTGGACTGGCGGACTTCTTCCTGCTGCGGGACAGTGAGTGAGCAGCTGTGTGGGACTGAGCTGCCTGCCAGGGTCAAGCCAGACCAAACCCAACACCTTGAAAGTTTCTTCATAAAATTCACATAAAGCATATCTCAAAGGACTGTTGCTTGTTTTACTTTCCATGAATGATTAAGATTCATGAAGATAAGACATACTATAGAACAGAAGAAAATAAGTTCGAAACACAGTCTTGATAAACTGCAATATATGCATGCAGATTTCATTATCAGTGTAGGTATATAACGAAGTTCTGGAGTAAACTGAAAGGCAGATACTTATCCAGGACTTACTACTTTTCAAATACAAAAAAATACACCCTACTGCTGCATTTTTTTTCCTACAACATGTCATACAGAATATGAACAAACATCTAAGATCTTTTAAAAATTTATTCTCCTTCTATATTTTTGTATCAGTGCAATTCCCACTTAAAATATACATTAAAGGCCTAATGCTTTCTCAACTTTTAAAACAAAGTAAGCAGCTTCCACATTAGGTTTATAAAAATGCTACAAATAACATCACATAAAATAAAAAAAGCAGAATTATCCTTTTTGCATATTAGCTATTCCTGGTCCTAACATTTTCTTTTGAAAACAGCAATGGAGTTTCTTTTTTAACGAAAATAAACAATTATCACTAAATGTCAGTATTCACCCAAAAGTAATTTCTCATTTGTTTGTAGCTTTCAAAATTATTTAAAAAGATAGTTAGAAATAAGTTTGTAGGGTTAGCAGGCTGCAAAGACACACCAGAAATAGCCATTTGCTTTAGTATTAGCCATGTACACAGGGAAATCTTTCACTGACCGCAATCAGTGTGCTAGCACAGGGATGAAGGGACCAGAACATGCTCCTCATGACTCCGTTATTCTCAACTTAATATCTTAAGATGAATGACTGGACTACAGAGGAAAATGAAAAGGATAAGAAACATTTCATGAATTCCAGGAGTCTCTTTTTCTTTCTGCTGCTAGCATTGCCTCATATAATCAAACTTCTTCACTACCTCTTCTGGAGCATTTCACAAATAAAAGCTTGACCAGAAACTTTTAAGAACACAGCTTAAATTGCAGGTGTAACCATGCTGGTCTACTGCTTGTTGAAAGAATGAGCAGAGATACAAGTGACAACATTGTACATTTTTCATAACAAACTTCAACCAGTACAAGTGGCTGATTCATACCAGTTACCCGTTACCAATTAGAATAATAATACTATTATTTAATAGAGATAATATTATTATAGAGATAATATTATTAAATAGAATATTAATATTATTTAATAGCAAGAGTCTTATTTCTATGAAGGTAAAATAAATAAATAAATAAACCAGATGATCTCATTTCAGCCTTGGTACCCAAGAGGGACTAAGATTCAGTTAGTTTTCTGTTCAAATAAAACATGATCACAGAGATACTAGTAAGAAAAGGTCTCATCAGAAAGAAGAAAACCAGCATCATGACGTAGTATCTTTAGTCTTTAGTGTCTTTGTCTACATTCCTAAGGAGGTCATTTCCTGCCAAAAAATCTCTTGTCATTGACCACTGAGCCACTAACACATAATAAATATTGAGATTTATATTGAGAACATAATATTGAGACTGAAAAAGTGCCCCTTAAAATACATTGCTACACGAATACTTCATTGAGATTTTACACTTTAGATGGGAAAACTACAGCTAAATGGTAACGCCAGTGGAAGTAACAAATACCACTAAGACTCTTTTGTTGATGACAGAGGATAGTGCAGGGACAAAACCAAGCTCTAAAAATAAGGAAGGCAAATGTCATCAAATTTACCCAACCTAGGGAGGCAGCCCTCTCTGTTACTGTGCTGTCGTGGTCTCAGACAGCAGTAAGGACACACTCCTTTTTGTGGGAGTGCCAGGTTTCTGCAGAAACTGCCATCTTTTTGTGGCTGGTGTTTGACTCTGCAAGTCCTCTATTTGACAGTAGTGAAAGTCTCTCTCAGAAACCACAGGCTCTTTGAGTGTTGCTCAGATGACGGGGCACCTGCAATTAAGATCAAAATGGGGAAAACACAGTGACTGGTAAATGGTGACGCCATCACAACAGCAGATGAACTAACATTAACCAGTCATATAATGCATTTCTGTCATTAAAACTAACAGCAGCAATGCATTTTTAACTTTTTTTTTCCCCCAGCTGACCAGCAATCTCATTTTCTTAGGTAGTATCGGGAAAGGTATATTAGATATATGTACATGATTAAGATGGAAATCTTAAGCCTCCATGCACGGTGGATGAAACAACTGAATCTTTATCAACAGCCATACCAGGAGTTCTCTTCCAGCCAAGAGAATTCTTGCTTTCCTAAACATCTTACAGATAAGCAACACCAAGATCTGAAGCAAAAAGCTAATGCAAAATGGATGCTTCAGAACTGGTCACATTCCTCAAAGACCTTTCATTACAAATGAACAAAGGCCTTTCATTACAAAATAAAGGTCAAATATGAGTGCATACAAAATGAATCCTAAATGGCTTATCTGAGAAGGATATGGGATTCTACTAAACAGAAAAGTATACACCATTAACAGTCAGCCTTATAAGTAATGGAGGTTATCTCCATCACTAAAATTCATACTTAAGACTTAATGGGAATAAGCATGGGAAAATTTAAACCACTGTAAATGTGATTTGTAAATCTCTAAATACATTCATATAAAACCAGGCTAAACAGACAAATTACCAAAGATCCTGACCATCAAAGCCACCAGTTAAGTGTGTTCTGTCTTGCTTATTTCAGACAGACCTGAGATACCTTAAACAAAAGCAGACATACACTAATCATATCACATGAAACATGATGAGTCACAATGCCATAAGGTAGCTACATTGACAGCAAACCAGATTTGGCAGGACTGCTCTCAATGCTCTATTAATGGGTTCGTGCTTCCTTTTCACTACCCAAGCAGTAAGAATCAGGCAGTGGTTTGAGATGCTCCATGTTTTTGATTTTTGCCATTGGATGTGGAAAATGCATGACAGAAATGCATAACCTTACTAGGCATCACTGGCTGAACACTGTTTCAGCAATTAAGCTTAAAAGCAGAAAAACGCAAATCCTCCCGGACCTGGGAAGATAAAAAGCTAAGATATGAAGAAGCATTAATTGAGTCCCAGCCTACCTTAAATTAGTTTAAATGTTATCAACCTAGTGGGCAGCAACTGTACCTGCAATATGATCCCAAGATACTGGGTGGACAGATTTTGGTTCTTTATTAATGTGTTCATGTAGATCCGGTTAATTGGAAACAATGCTCAACATTGCAAGAGAAATTGGAGGAACAGATATGGATTCAACCACATGATGTCAGGCTACTAGATATCTTCCCAAGTTATCAAGTTATGTATTAAAATTTAGTATTTAAGAGATTAATATTTTTATGGTTAAAACAGAAAAGGGTACGCTGTACAGCAAAACACAGCAGAAAACTACAAGAGCCCACATATCCTTTTAGTTTAAATTTAATTTTTCAGATAGAAGTTATCTATGTACAATCAGTGTGCATTGTAACAATTCTGTTAATAAAGTCATTCAAATCTTCTAAAATATTAACTGGCTGCATAGCACATTTGACATTATTGCCCATGTTAAAGAGGGAAAACAAATGGATTTACAACAAATTTTGGCTGATTTGGGTTCTGAGGTGTTCAGATATTGAACACTCCTTCTTTAAAACCAATGCACCTGAAAAGCTTTCCAGAGCACAGTTTAGCTGGATATTTCTCACGATTTCATTACAACAATCACAACACTGACAGTTTAATAGAAAAAAAAAAAAGTATCTAAAGTATCCAATAAAAAAAGGAGCACTAAATGGAATAAAATATTCCCTTTCCCCATTTTTACATTCTGATTCCATCAAGATATTTTATTAAAACATTTAAGTACACTGACTTTCTTTCATACTTGTGACAAGAAGGCCTGAGTTGGTGGGGAAAGGAACAGTCAAAAAAAGCCTGAGTGGGGAAAAAGCTCATTTAATTAATTTACAATAATTTACAGCCATTTGTTGGTTTTGTTGTTTTTTAATTTTTTTTTTGTTTGTTTGTTTCATAAAAAGGCATTATAGCTGATCACAAACAGGAGAAATCCTGGCTATTTTACAGTTATAGGTACAGAATTTAAATATTCAAGCTTGTGATGAAAAGTGGCAAGGTGGTCGCAGTGTACAATGTAAACAAGTAGCTTTGGAAAGTGAACAAAGTCCTTGAGAATTCTTTACTAAGAAACAAAAAAAATAAACTCCTCATTCCTTCCTGAAACATGAGCACAGGTCAGTGTTTAAAAGTTCATTTACAAACATAATTTAAACTGTGTTCAGTCTAAAATCACTTTGACATGAAGAGTTTTATAGTAAGATCCAGTCTGAAAGGGGCAGTGTTGAGGTCCCTGTAAAAGTAAACATCTTCCATTTCTTAAAAAAAAGTGCCACAACATTTGCAGCACGGTGCAGCATAAACTTTAAATACAAAAATATTTTTCTTCTGTTGGGATAATAGACCTTGCATCCTGGAAAGAAGTAACAATACTGCTACTGATAGAATATCCAGTCCATATCTTTCAAGTCATGTAAGGCAATTACTGTGTTAGTTTACTGTATATGGCTAAAAGAAGGTCCAGAAAATGTCAGTCTTTGTTATGTTTTCCGGCTACTCCATGTATGTTCAGGTGTACTTTTGTGATCTGATGAGTGTTCAAATGGAGACCTGTGTCCCAGGGGAGATCTTGAACCATAAGGAGACCTCTGATCTAGTGGTGACCTTGGGCCACTACCAGAAGCTCTGTGGTCCATTTGCCAGTCTGAGTGGTACCTATAATCTCTGGAAGATTTATGATGGCTGTACTCTGAAGCAGAACGGTGATCTGAATGTATCCTGTGATCTGAATGGGAACGGTGATCTGAATGAGGCCGGCTGTCTTTTAAATTTCCTTCCAGGTTTGACCTGTGGTCTCTGCTCCTGTGGTCATCTAACTTTCTATGTTTACTATCACTGTAGTATCTAAAAAATACAAGTTTTTATATTAGATTAATGTTAACTGAACACACAGTAGTAACTACAGTTATGTCAATTCAACAGAACTGCATTAGAGATATATTCTCTTTGTAACTTTGCATTACTCAAAAAATATACTTTGGTGATTCCTATGAGCACACTATAAAAACAGGACAGGAATTCTGAAGAGATTTTACAATTGCTGGAGAAACTCACCTGCTGTCTTGTTTGTAGTGATCCCAGTCTCTGTGATCTTTTCCATTGCTGAAGGCTGAATATGGCCTTTTCCTAGAGTCACTTTTCTTGTAAGCATCTCCCTGATGCCTGTCTTTGTGATGATCATGGTATTGTGACAGATGTCTATCAGAAGAGTAACTGTCTCTGCTACTGTCATCATGATTTGTAGTCTCTTTCAGTCTTTCTACATCTGTTTAATAAATCAGAGGTTATGAGGAAGTCTCATACACTATAAATTCTCTTCTTCACCTAATTCAAACAGCACTTCCACTTATCAGATTTAAAAGAATATGACAACATTATAATTTGGCAGAAATATGATCTAAGTAGCTGAAAGACAAACACACTACTGCAGATGATGTAAGAGGGAAGCAATCTAGAAATGTAACATGTAGGGGTCAGAAACTGAGCTTCTCACCCTTACAAACTGAATGGACAGGCTAAATGCGGTCCAAATAAGGAGTGAGTAGAAATGCCTTTGGTAGAGCAATTCTAGACAGAATGGCAGCAACTTCCTCTCTAAATAGGAAAGGCCCCCAACAACAAGACGACATTTTAAATGTACAAACTAGTAGCATTACTATAGCATTTTACTATTAGCAATTTACCACAGCATTTTACTATTAGCAATTTACTACTAGCAATTACTATAGCATTACTAGCATTCCTATACTGTTCTAAAAATATGTTATGTTGATTTTAAATACATGATAATATAACCAAAATATTACATAAAAGTATTACAAGAATGCAGGTGTGGGAACATAGAAAACTGTATCTTGAAGTCACAATTGAAGTCACAGTTTGCAATTAGTTATATGGGATGTATTTTATTTTTGACAATAATGCTGTTTTTTTTTTTTTTTTTTTTTCTCTGAGGCTTTTTTTTTTTGACACTACAATGGCTTACAAATGGGCAAAGAATTTCTATGAAGTTTAAAGGTTTGAGTAGACTTCTCTACCTTGCCAAAATAAAATACAAAATGTAGGTTTCCATTTATCTTTTTTAAAGGACGTTCAACTAAGTTGCTGCTTAACCCAGTAAGTACCAGGCTCAGTCTGTGCTCTGCTGAATTTCTTCAAACTAGTTTATTTATACTAGTGTGCCTATCTCTACCAAATTTTGCAGTATAGGACACAGATCTAGGTGACAGATAAGGGTATGTGAAATGAAATATACTAAAAAGATAAGATATCTAGCACAAGATCATATTTAAGATTTCTTACCTGGATTTCTGATTACATGGGTATTCACATTGCTGCTAATATTCTGGTCATTGTGTTGCTAAAAGAGATGAGTACATGAACTTACTGATAAATCTCAGTTTATCTGAATACTTTAGAAAAATATCATAGAATCATTAAGGTTGGAAAAAACCTCCAAGATCATCTAATCTAACCACCCCCCTACCACCAATATCGCCCACTAAACTGTGTCCATAAGCACCATGTCCAACCTTTCCTTAAACACCCCCAGAGACAGTGACTCCACCACTTCCATGGGCAACCCGTTCCAATGCCAGACTGCTCTTTCTGAGAAGAAATGTCTCCTAATTTCCAACCTAAACCTCCACTGGCGCAACTTGAGGCCATTCCCTCTAGTCCTATCACTACTTATCTGCAAAAAGAAGCTGACAACCAGCTCCCCACAGCTTCCTTTCAGGTAGTTGTAGAGAGCAATAATGTCTCCCCAGAGCCTCCTCTTCTCCAGACTAAACAACCCCAGTGCCCTCAGCCGCTCCTCACAGGACTTGTGTTCCAGGCCCTTCACCAGCTTTGTAGTCCTTCTCTGGACATGCTCCAGGGCCTCGATGTCCTTGTACTGAGGGGCCCAAAGCTGAACACAGTACTCGAGGTGCGGCCTCGCCAGAGCTGATGAGTAGAGGGGGACAATCACCTCCCTGGTCCTGCTGTCTACACTATTCCTGATACAAGCCAGGATGCCATTTGCCTTCTTGGCCACCTGGGCACACTGCCAGCTCATGCTCAGGTGAGCGTCAACCGACACCCCCTTTTGTAAGGGTGTTTGTATACTTTTCCTCTGCACAGCTTTCCAGCCACTCTGCCCCAACCCTGTAGCATTGCATGGGGTTGACCAAAGTGTAGGAGCTGGCACTCAATGAGGTTCAACACAGCTAAGTGCCTATCGAAGGAGACTACTATAAACAAAAAGCAAGTGCTTATTTAAAGTGTATATGCCTTGCTGTGTTTCTGATAATCCTTTAAATCTAAATGAGTTATAACACTTGAACATTTTTATATTTAGAGAGGGTCTTAAAATATTACCTGAGACTCTTGGCGCTTTTTGATTGCATGCTTATACAGTTTGTGCAACTTTCTGGCATCAAATTCTGTAAACTTAGAGACAAAAATCCACAAGTTTCTGAGGAAGAAGAAAAGAGATGTTGTAGTTCTTACATATATTCTTTTTTTTTTGTATGACACAAAACAGCATAGATATAATTGAAATTAATTCAACAACCTCAGTAAAAAGAAACACTATAAAATCTGTTACACAGACTAGTGCCTAGTTGCACAGCAAACATTATTTAGCTGTACATCAAACGTCTGACAAATTAATTCCTGTAACAATTTGACACTTTGCATTATTTATCATCATTACTTTAGAATTCGAAGTGCATGAACAGTAGTATTATTATCAATTTCATTAATGCAATTATTTGTGGAAATGCTTAGAAATGTTGCTTTCAGTTTATGCATGCCTTTTGAAAGATCCACAATTCCAAATCCTGGTCAAAGATTTGAAAACAAATCAATCTGAAGAAATGACAGAAGTGGCATGGCTGTAACTTCAAGCCTAATCTGTCCTATGCAGGAACAAAGAAGAACAAACACTAGGTCAAGTATAGATGCCAAAACCCTAAAGAAAATGTTTGTTTCTATGATTACAGATAACTAAACTGAAGTCTAAAATTCTATCAGACTACCAAATACTACAATCCAGTAACATCTGAATTTTTCAGGCTCAGGAAGCATCAGTCTGATCCTTCACTCTGACTACTTAAGTCTTATTTTAACAATCACCAAATGGCACTGTAGTATTATTGGGAATACTAGCCCTATTATGTATTTCCACTTAAAGAAAAATAACATTTACTGAGGTGTTAGACGGGTGTTGTTTTTGTATTTCAGACCATCTTTAAAATTTTGAAGTACAGCTGTTTTTACTTGCTTAAGCATTCTACACTAACAACAGTCTGTAAGGACATTATAATGCTTAACTGACTTGCATATGGAAGTGTAGTATATATTTTCAGCCCAAGTTGTAGGATGTATTTTCAAGACTTAAGTGCACATTACGATAGATTCTTAATGCAATTTCAGTTACTTTTAAGTGTAATATAATGATGGATAAAGACATTTAAGAACTCTTTGTTTTGAAACACTTCTGAGTATGTTATTATAAATAATTTTATTATGTCATATATTATTAGAGTATATTTTAAAAAGAATTAAATATTCTACAAATAAAAATCAAAGTTCAGCAGACACATTTGAATTGCCTATTTTTAGCATGAATTAAAAAAAAAAATCCTCAAAGCTGAAAAAACAGATCCTTAAAGATAAGAACTCTTTCCCATTAAATATTTAACACTAAGTAAAAGTTATCTAGTGTTTACTTTGTGTTGTAAGAAGTGAAATTACTCCACCTACTGGATAAAATGCATTGCTATACAGTATGAAGAAGTCAATCTATTAAAAGCCAGAACCATTTATAATCATCTTGTATAACCCGTACTTAAGACAGCAGAAAAATACAAGAAAAAGAGGGTAAGAAACAAGAGAAATAATCAAAAACTATTATCATTAATACACGTAATTAAAGATTTTCCTTTTACAAAACAAAAAGTCATGCAGAAAAACTTACTTCCTCCACTGTTTAATTTGTTCTGGATTTGTGTACTCCTTTAGGCATTCAGTAATGTGATCCCCAATTTTGATTAGACACTGTCTAGTATGTTCCAGCTGTTCCCTTTCAGAAAGGCCCTTCTCTGGTCTATCCAGCTGTTTCAATGCTGCTTTGACAGGCCTCATTCTTTCTTTGCACTGTATAATGCAGAATATATATATATGTATGTATATATATATATATGTATATATATAAATTAAAAAAAACGTTAGAACACAACCCCACCCATTACTGTGATATTTATACAGACAAAACAGCATTGTTACAAGCAAAACAAAACACAAGACCTTGCTCACAGGGTGAGGGGAACGCATTGAAGAATACCACAAACAATGTGTCAACATCTATGGAGAAAAATCAAAGAGGCTGTTCCTTGAGAACAGAGAAGTTATGATGCCCCATCCCCGAAGAGTTCAAGGAAGAGAGTTCCATTGCTAGTTCATGACACTAAGCAATTAATCAGCTGCAATACATATTGACTTAGCCACAGCTTAAATTAGATAGCTTGCAGAGCTCACTGCTTAAACCTAGAAGTGATCAGAAAAATGTAAGTGTACAGAGAAATCAAATGATTTCCAGTCACTAAGCTATCCACACATCCACCTGAGTCACTTGAGGCCCATCCTGGGAATCACAGATAAGTCACTTGGAATGTTTAGTTTAAAAATATACAAAGACAAGTCAAGGACATACTCATGAGAATCTAATTTGTATGTCACAGCCAGCACCACAATAAATCCACTAAACCTGACCAGCAGAAACAGACAGACAACCATTGAAATCTGTATGATAAAACACACAGAAGAAAAGCTCACGACTGCTCAGAAGAACTCATTGGTACCTTTCAGGCTTACCAAAGGCTGCAGTTGACCTATACAACTCTACATATATTGTGTGTACATACCTTTTTTTTTTCTCTAATATTGATTCTGTTCTTAGACAGAAGTAGTAATTTAACTGAAATTCTTTTGGTGTCAAAGAGATTACTCCAGCCAGGTATTTCTAAAGGCTTTAGAATTTGTTCCTTCCTGTGTCTAATAATTTATGTCTGTGATACTGCAGGAGGGAAGTACTGAAACTTAATTTCTCTTTTTATCTTACTAAGACGAAAAGCATTTATGATCAGATGAAGCCAGAGACTCCAGCAATTGCATTATGTATTCTGCTCTTGAAGAAGCAGTATGCATAAGTTTTTGTTGAGGATAGATCTTTACAGAGTATATTTAAAATCTATTCAGCATACAGACTGCTAGGTAAGTTTTCTTACTATACTGCATACCTGCAACAAACAACAGAATAAAACTGCTGGCCTGAAGACAAAAATAACTTCAGAATAGTATCAATATCATCCATTGATCTGAGACTTTACTAGCAAGAGATTGTCTGGTACTGTGCGTAATAATGAATAAAGAATCAGAAACTTCCAATTTTTAGAATATCAAGTGTAAACTTGTAAATCAAGTTATCAAAAAGGGACTTACCACACTAAACGTCTTCTGATCTAGTTCTTCAGATTCTTCTGATATAGGAACTGGTTCACTCGTGGCAGTAATGTGAACTGGAGTATCCAACAATGGAATTTTTTTAGTTTTTTCTTTATTTTCTGATTTGATTTCATTTACCTAAGAACAAAATATGAAAATGTTTGAGTATGTTTTGGGTCTGAAATTATCCTGTAATGTATGACAATAACCATAACTCTTGCATACTCTTCAATAATAGGAAGAAAAACTATGATGGTACATTTTACTTTCTCTGTGGGATGGAAAAGGAGAATGGAAAAGGAGTAAGTTTCTTTTCTTGTACCCATGCATACTCACAATCCAATGAAGATACACATAATTAAGGAAGTAATTCCCCATTTCATATGCCTGTCTTCATGGTTGCAAGTGGTAAAAATGTAACTTTAAAAGATTTCAATGAAATGACAACTGATTAGATCCAAAATACCTTTTCAACTCAAAATCATTCACAAAAACCTAGTGGCCTTTTCTGATGCTGTATAAGATAAATAAACCTAGTTACCTTCTCCTCCTTTACTTCTTTTTCTTTCTGTGTGGATTCTTTTACTTTGTTTTCTCTCTTTTCTTTAATATCTTTTTCTTTTAATTCTTTCTTATCCTCTTTTTCTTTTTTCTCCCTTTTCAAATCCCTTTTATTTTCCTTTTCTTTTGTCTCTCTTTTTTCTTCAGCTTCCTTCTTTATACCAATATCTGGCTCAGGCTTTTCTTCATTTTCTTTTTCTGCTTTTATTTTTTTATGTAGATGTTTCACTGAAACAATCTCATCCTGCAATATGCAAGCATATATGTCACATCAAACTGAGTTTCTAGCTATACAAGTTTCGCAACCATCAGATTAAAACATACTTTTTATCTGTGCATTTCTTTTTTTTTTTTTTTTTTTTACATAGATTTAACATCTATCAAATAAAAATGGATATAGTTGTAAAGAAAAATGAGGGCTATTTACTCATTTCCTTGATGTGACACAAAACAAGTACTGATTTGGCAGTGATAAGAAGGGAGTGAGAAATTAAGTAACTTTAATTTTTGTATGCCAAAAGAAGTCTGTCCCTGTAAAAAGCTCTAAAGCACTAAAGTCACTAAGGAAGTACGTCTTGAAAACTGAGCTGATTGTTCAGGACACTCGAGTGACACAGATGTTAGAAGACCTCTGCTCTAGTTAGCTTTGTCTCAGTAACTTTTTACTGATCCCACATTAAACGTTCACAGGAGAAGGCAAGAGAGTCCCAACTTCCATTCTTTTGGAGCTGTTCTTTTTACTATGCTCAAATAAAAAGCCTTACTTACAGACTGTCTAATAGAAGCCCATTTAATTATTTGATGATGAAAAATACATCAAGTATTTGTAATTTTTGTTAATGAGGTCAGAGATGGAAACTGATATCCTTTCAGACAGAAAAATGCTATTAAGTAACAAAAGTAATATCACACAAGCACAAGAATCATCATCATCTATTAATCAATTTAAAAGATATCTTGGATAAGCTGCAAAAAAGCAGATGTAAAGACACCTAGTACGTGAATTACAATAAATTACTTAGATTAGGTATCAAGTTATTAGCACTCTGACAGTTAAGTAGTTAGAGCCAATCACTTGGGTGTTTAAAGCCTATTTTGGGATCTAGTCTTTTTTTTTTTTTTTTCCTTCAGAGGTGAAATTATTTGTCTCTGCCCAAAAGTATTCAAGTAATGCATAACCATTATTAAATACACAAAAGCATTCTAGGCACTCTCCCAAACAGAACAGTCAATCAACAGACTGGCAGTGTCTTCTGTTTTGAATGAAGACGAAGTCTGACACTTTTTTTTTTTTTTTTTTTTTTTTTTAAGTAGTCTGAAGACTTAATTTATGTTGTTTTATCATTCAGTTGCCAATTATCAATTTACTGGGAACTATGAAAACACTTCGCAGTCTTACATTCCAAACAAATCATTCAAGTTATCCTACCTACAAAATAAACTAGTCTACAAGGAAAGGTTAGTTTTTTGTTATTTATTTGTTTGTTTATTGGTACGACTTTATATTTATACTTATAACTTATTATGTTATATACTTATATAGTAAGGCTTCAGTTAAAACTTACTACTTTTTTTTTTTTTTTAACTTTTCTGCAAACTGCATCATAGTTCTCAGACCTAATCTATTTCAACTATGTATTTCAATTAGTGTATTTCAATTAGTGTTTTATCTTTACAGAAAAAGTTGACAATTACAATGGCCCGAAATAGTTTTAAATGATTATGAAAGACACTTACATAATTTGGTTTATATTAAACCAAGTAGGAATGATTTTAATGATACTTATAGATTTGCACTTACTTATTTAAACTATTTCAAAATTATAAAATTAGGTATTTAACCCTAAATGTTATGTTGTTCTCTCTAGTGGTTTCTGCTGTGTAATAGATATAAGAAATAGATCCAACAAAAGCAGAGGCCTAACAGAATACTTCAGAAGTAACACAACATAATGAAGTCTTTTTGCATAATTAAAGTCATGACATGCAGAAACTTTCACTTGCACATCTTGAAACATCATTTATTCATGCTGCTCCTTCTAATTGAGTTTGACTTTTTTTTTTCTCCTGGTCCTGAACTAAAACATACCTGAAGAACCAGTTGCTACTACTGTAGCAACACACTAGTCAGAAACATTCCATATTTGTATGTTGTATTAGATTTACATTTCTAACAGATACAATGCTGAAGTCTTTAAATAACATTGAAATTGATCAATGATACTTTTAATTAGACTACAACATTATTTAATAATAAAATTTGGAAAACTACTCATAATTCCTGGGCTACTGGGTTATCACCAAATTACAACAGATAGTCCATGCAATTGTGCTGATGGAATATTAACAGTAACAACCACAGGAAGAAGATGCCATTCAGGTGCTTCAATTTTACTAGGTCAAACAGAATATAAAATAGAAATTTCTAGCAGTCATCTTCACTATATGAAAGATATTTACCTTGTTATCCTCCTCATCATCATCTTCATCAGATTTTTCTGAGGGCTGTGGCGATGAATCACTTTTTATTTCTTCTTTTATTTTTGAAGCCTTTATCAACTTATTCTTCTTAGTTCTTGTTTTCCTCCTCTTTGAATTGCCCTGAACGCAAATTAGTACCTTTAATACAGCAATTGGCAAGCATTTCCTCACCAGAGTTGCAGAAAGATTTGTTTTTATATCAAATAGATTTCATTTTATTTATTGACAGTAATGACCACCACTGTTCTCAGGACTGGAGAGAGCACAGTGCAACAGTAGAGAATACTAATAAGAGAGAATGCTAAATAAGAGAGATTAATACAATGTGATATTTGCAATTCATTTCTTAAGTTCATCTCATGTAGTTATGATTACCAGTACTCCACAATGTAAAAATGGAGACTGAAAAAAGGAAAAGGATCTAACACCAAAAGAATATTATTTATCTTGCTACTGAATGCCAAATTTTACTTACTGCACCAGCAAGCCTTTGTGCTTCCTTTCTTGCAAGGTCTTTATTCAGTAATTTTATGAGGTAGTCTGCACGAGTCTGTAACTGCTTTGCCTGGGGTTTCTTATCTGGATCATCAGGTAAAATCTGAGGAGAATGTTGGTAGTATGAACTATGAGTACGCATTATCAGATTTCAAAGGTATTAGCCTAGAGCACTCAGAACAGAAAAAGTTTCATAAAAGAAGGTGGATCCTTCCACTTCAACTGTATCTAGCAAATATACCAGCATGCTTAAAAGCAATGGAGAATTTCTTATGTTTTCATTTTTCTAAAAATAGCAAATGCTACATCTTGGAAATTGCCTCCCGAAATTTAGAACAAACTAGACTCAGATTTCTGTTTCCACTCTGATAGTTCATTCTGGGCTCCTCTACCAGTCATCCACAGAACTCCCAGTTCAGCCTCATGCATCCTCTAAATGAAGAACTCATTATTACAGTATATTGCAGATGCCAGAAGTACAAATGGGTGGTTTAATAAAACAGAAAATGAATTGAAGGCAGAAGTATAAATCATTACTAAACAAATTTGGACAAAACCCTGCCTCCTTAAATCTCAAAGCTACAGGTTGTTCACACTGTCACGAAGTTTGCCTCACCCTAGCTTTTTCCTAAATGTGTTGCTCACTATTGCTAATCAGCTATTGCGGTACTTCAGTCTGACCAGTACAGCTATTTTCATGTCATGATTGTCCATCAACTGAAGAACCTTGGGATTAAGTGGTGGTGGAGAAACCAAGACAAATCCCTAGAAAAAACTCCCTTCAAAAAACTCAAGAACAAAACAAACCCATCTCAAACATCTAAAATAGGGAAGCAAAAGACAGAAAAGAAAGAATTCAAATGACAGAGGCCCACAGCAATAGGGAAGCATAACTGACCATAAGAAGGCAGACTTCAGCTGAATACCAAAGACTCCAAATCTAATGACACACCACACAAAGGATAGATATGTGGAAGTACTACAGGTATGTAAAATCTCTGCAATTTCACTTATCATAAAATATGCTCTTTCAGTAACTGTCACTAGCATTATTATCTAAACAAAAAAAGTCCTTGATAAAACATTGTAGATGACATACCTTCTGTGTCAAACTGAGATCAGGATCCATTTTTATCATTTCCCAGCTGCCATAGCCATATTCATAGATGCCTACTAACAGATTGGAATCATCTTCTTTACCCCAGTCTATATCAAAATGAGCAGCCTTGGTGTGGCATGGGATTACATATCTAACAGAAATAAACCACAACAACAAATAAGAGATTTTTATTTCTGAAGCTTAGGAAAGAGGATGCTGACTTACTAAGAACAGACAACACGCATCTAGTTACATCACTACGATGCTATTATACTTAGGAAAGTAATCCAAGTATCTACCACTATACTTTCTTAACATTTCCAGAAAATATTTGTTGAAATCAACACTGAAATATGTTTTAAAGCTGATCAAGATTATATTGATCATGATAGACAAAAGACATCTGTCTGTGGCCCTGGGTGGTGTCACAGAGTTGGCTAATTGTGAAGTTCTCTTGTTTTATACTTCTGTATAAAACATCATCCAAATGAAACTGCTAACTGAATATGCGGATAGTGTAAAGATTGTGATACACAAGGAAAAGAAGTTCAGAGGGTGGTAACTACCACCAACAGTTACCATCTACTGCAGTTTGACATATACTGCTTTCCCTCAAGCAGATATGACATATGGAACAGCTCATCAGCAAGCCTGACTTTTAGTCAGGATGTAGTACTATGAGTAACACAGTGAGTACAGTCCAGAAGCCAAAGCTGATACTGACCTCTTCCTTCCCTGAAGGAGGAAGAAATAATGAAAAACAAATTTGGAGCAGTTTGCTGCTGCCAGTCCTTACAGGGAATGGAGGGACAATGCTGTGACAGTTTCCTCTGAGTCCGGGTTTTCTGAATAAAGCAAATAAAGCCTGAACCATTTTCTAAATTATAACTTCCTTTAGGAAAAAAAAAATACCTTTTCCTTTCTTCTGGATCCGAAGGAATGGACTTGTGCAATGGTGCCAACTCTTCTTCATGAGAGATGACTAGCTTTGCATTCACCTGCACTCCTGAGATTCGAAATGTTGGGCCTTTAACTTTCCCAAGTCTACCTCCTTAAAATAAATGATCGAAGTATTAAAATGTTAGCTGTTACATGTATCTTATAAAAAACAAAGAAAACAAGCAAGTTCACTGGTATAGCTATACTATCAGACTTTTCCTTAACATAATGGTCTAATTAAGCTCCATAATCTCAAGGTCTATCAGATAGTAACAGATAATTTTTAAATTTCACAGTAATGCAAAAACAAACTGCACTCAGCAGTGACAATTTAAAAAAAAAAAAAGGAAAGAAGTTGTTGTCTTAGTATAACCCTTTTTCAAAATCACCCAGAATGATAACATTTGTTTTTTCCCCTAAGAATTGTTTCCTATTATGATCAAAGTGCAAGAATAATTCAGACTTCTTAACACTTTTTATTCCCCCTCACGCACACAAACACCTCCAAACACACTGTACCTGCTCTTTCTTGTCCACATGAATTGTCCTTTAAAGCCTTAATGCATCCATTATGCACAAGCTCTCCCAAACGTCTAAGGTCTGTTTCAGATTTATCAACTAGCTCAGCATCCCTAGCTACAGCATCTAACCTGTAATACAAAAAAACCATACATTTCTATAGCTCTGCAAGTTTAGCAATTGCAAATGACTCCTTCAGATTTTGAAACTAGAAAAATGATCATCTAAGTTATCAGTCACCTGTACTTGTTACCCATGCAGTTAAAAAACAGTTATATAAAAGAATATAGTAATTACAAAAAGGAAAAAATAAGAGATTCAGATATCAGAGGACAATATAACAATTACTATAAAGGGCCCTAACTCTACAGTTTTGAGATAGATTGCAGTACTTTTTTTTAAAAAAAAAAAAAAAAAAAGAAAAGGAACCATTACATATGACACGATCATATAGAATATACATATTGTCAAGGAAAATAAGTATGTTAAGTTTTTCTTAAGCTTTTTGCCTTATTCCATATCTTAAAAATGAAATGGCAAAAGTAACTTGAACAGTGGATAACAGTCACAGTGGATAAACTGATGGTCTTTCAACAGGCTATCAGACAAGACAACAGCATGCCTATCACCAATGCAGATTAAACAAGACAATAGGTAAAATACAAAGAAAATAACAAGCAATCCAGCAAAACTGAAAGGTTTCTTGATGCTAACCCAGAGCCACGTTACAGTCAAGTTAAAAGACCAAGCATATTATTTTCTCTCTAGTCTAAGGTTTCTTGGTATATCGTTCTAATTTTTATGAAAACAAGGTTTAAAGTCGCTACACAATTATAAGTTTACCTTTCAAGAGGGCCACCAAATTTCTTGTAACTCTTGATAAACCTAATAACAGAAAACAATTTTGCAGTTTAAGTGTATGCTTAACTAACTACATTAGTTTTTAATTGCTTGAATTGTCCATAAAGAATTGTATTGAAATCCTAACAATATTTTAAAACCCATAGCTTGATATATATCAAGATAACCTGCACATAGTCATAGCTCTATTTCGTTTAAGAACAGATATAAATAAAATAATAGAAGGTACAATTTACTTTTTATTAAAAAAAAAAAACATTTCTTTTACTTTCACATGACAAAATTCAGCAACTAGATGCTTTTAATCAAAAATAAAATGGAAATTTGTAAATAGAGAATTCAGACATTATGTTATATCTGAGCATAACATAAGGAGCAATCTGAAACTCAATACAGGTGATTTTAAGATTTCAGAAAATACAACGTGGAAGATAAAGGAATGTTAATGCTTTTGGGATAAATAACTGATGGAAAGAAATGAGAAGTAGCAGGATAAAGAGGGAATTAAATAAAAATAAAGGGAAAAAAAGAAATTTCCATAACAATCAAAGATTCAAGTTGACAGTGCAAGCATGTGAATACACTTGAAAGAATAAGCAATCCACTTTGTTAGATGAAACAGGAAGGCAACAAGAATCTTTAAAGGATTATTAAGGATTATTATTATAATAAGAAGTATTTTGAAAGATTTAAAATATTTTAGAGAAATGTGAACACCTAAATTTCAGAAGCAGAGTAACATTTCACAAAGACACAAAGGCAAAGCAAAGGCAATTATTCTTCCTGCCAAAAAATACTTTAGCACCAGATTTGAGACCAACTGTTCAAGATACACTTCTCAAATGGGATTTTGTATTTTTTAGCTTAAAAAGACACCTTATGAAATTAATTCAATTACAGTTTCAAGAAGCTTAAAACAAAACAAAACCCACTCAACTTTTTTTTGTAGTTATCACCAAAAAGCTGTACATGTTCTTTCTGCAACTTTCACATAGAATCATGGGAAGTAAACTATTTTTCATATGTTAAAAAAAAAGTTCACCCATTGTTATCAAATCTTTTTTGAAATCACTGTCCTCAAGGGATGCAGGAATTTAGAGTAACAATAATCAAGTAAAAAACAACCAAGAATCATTTTCCAAGCTAATTTTATCCCTTACCAAAATGGATTCAAAGTCTGGCCATAACAGTTCAACTATGTCAACACCAGAAAGTACAAAAACTGCTTTTGTACCTTCTCAAGGTAAAACATTAAACAGAAAGAAAAAAATCAAATAATTTCACAAAAATAGACTGTCTTTAGTATTTTTGAACTCTATAATGATTTAAAAAAACAACTGTTTTGCCCCTTTAAACATGCACATCACCCCATATCTTACCGCCTGATCTCTGCATCACTAAATCCTTTAATATTTTCTCGAGGAATAGTTCGTGGTCTTCCACGCTTTTTTGGACGTTTTCTTTCCGTGATGGAGTCACTATCAGATCCAGAATATCTTCTGCTCCTACTGCGTCTTCCTTCACTTCCATTAAAGCTGATCTGGAATTTCAGAATAAACAGTTCAGAACTACATTATTAACACAAACAAAATAAACTTTTACCTAGCCTGTCAAAAATATGAATTCAGAGAAGGAAAAAAAATGCAAAAATAAAAATAAAAAGACAAAACAAAAATACAAGTCAGTTAAAGCCCAGAGGTACCTGTTTTGCACAGTTTCTCATCCTTGGGAGCATATATATTTCTTCAAGTTCTTTTTGTCTTTCCTCCTCTTCTATTCTTCGCCTCTGGACTTCTGGGATGATTTCTTCCCAGTTTCTTGAGTTTCTTTCTGGTTCCAACTCAATATCGTCTTCATCCATATTGGAAAAGTTGGCCACCTTATACATCAGAACGTATGTATTTTCACCACTTAAACAAATGACTTTATTTAAGCAAAACTTAGCAAAAGATATTTTAGGAAACCTAAGTTCTTGATGGCATATTTTATGCATCTATATATTTCATGCATTTGTATTTATTACTGCTTTATAATACACATAAAATCTATACGTATAAGTTTCAAGAAACACTGTCTCTAATGAAAATATTTTCGCTCATTTATGATACAGATGTACTCCATGCAATATAGGCTCAGAAAAGATGAAAATTCTTCTTCTTTTAAAAGCTGACTAATGTAGAGCATAACAAAACACATCCCCAGTAGCTACATTATAGTTAACTTCCTTCAGAATAAGTCTAATGACATTTGAATGCCTCGGTTCATTTGAGACTGTAGTAATGCAAAACTATCCAAACAGTACACCGTAAGAATTAAAAAAGATTGTACATGAACCATCAGCAGAATAGTGATTTAATAGCCTACTGATCAAAACACTTATCATACTATATGTTTTAAATTAAAAAAAAAAAATCACCCACATGACAATATGTCTAGCTGGTGACAGCTGGTGACAGAAAGTATCTGTCATTCAAGTTTACTTCAGTGCTGAAAGCAATTTCTAAAAGTCATCAATTAAGAAATCCAGACATTATATTTTGTGTTCGGAAGTACCACAACTGCTTAACATTAAAGGCATTAATGCAACAGTACCCAAACCTCTCCTCATTAACACGTTCATAAATATCTCTTATTTTATTAGTAAAATACATTATAAATATTTTTAAATGTTTGTACTGAGGGTATAATGGAAATTATTAGAAAGAGATAGAGAGTTAACTTATTGTGGCATCTCTTTTATAAGAATGAAGGCGATAGGTACATAAAAGAAAAATAGAAGTTTTTAATAAGGGAAAGTAATTATGACAGGAGGGAGATGACAGAGCAATACCTTGAACTGTGAAAGCAACTCATCTCCTACAGTTAATGGACCTGGCTCATTTTCCCTAGTTTCAGCCCTCTTCAAGATTTCATCTATATCCATTTCCTGAAAAAGATTGAATTTATCTTTATGATGAAATAATTCATACATACTTTGGGTTGTTTTATTTTTCAAGTCTAGAAACATTACTTACCTGGGGCTCCTGTTCTTCCCCTTCAGGTTCTTTAAAAAGTTCCTCTGCACCAAATTTTAAAATTGCTGACAATTCTTCTTTATTAAAAGGTGTTGAGCTGAAATACAGGATGTTTCAGGAAAAACATTTTATTTTAGTAGACTGAAAGAATTCTCTATAACCAGGAGCCAGTTAAGCTTTCTTTTTACTGTCAATTAAAATTTGATATGGAAACAAAAATCTACAAAGACAAAACGCTTTGCAGTTTTTATTTATTTAACCTTGGTTTGCCTTTCATTAACAAAGTGAACTTACTGACAATTTTACTTACCTGTCAAATATAATTAAATACAAATTGACGTGTAAGATAATAAAAATATACCTTGAAGGAGTAGAACCTGTATGTAGTACAGTTTTTCCTGTAGTGTCCATTCTCTGAATTACTAGATGATCTAACACCATCTTCTTCTTGGCTCTTTCAAGAATATCTTCTTCTACTGATCCTTTTGTGACTAGACGATAAATATTAACCTGTATTTTAAATGTAAATTTTTGATGTATTTAAATAAGTGAGCAACAACAAGGAGAATTGTCTGTCTTGTCTACACATCATCTGAATTTTATTTATTTTATGAAATACTAGTTCAAACTTCTTACTATGGTCTTACATAAGCAGTTTAAAAATAGAGAAATAAATTCTTAAGACTTGTCTTTTTTAAGCTTCAGTGATTAGCCACAAGCATTGCCACAAGCAAAACTCTTGTATTTCTGATTATTACCCCAAGTAAAAAAGAAACCCAAAGAGAACTACGAAATACTTAAGTAATGGGAATGTAGCTGATGGAGTTATTTTCCAGAATGACATGATGCCAATGAAGGTGGGACAGACGAGTCCACAACTCTTCTCCCTCCCCATACATATACCACAGCCACCATATTATGTCTCCATTTAAGGAGATTTAAAAATATAAAAAAAAAAATTGAGCATTATTAACATTTTTAACACATCCAGCCAAGTACTAATTATTCTCAAAATACACGAATACCGCAATGGCCCAGACAGTTGATAGCCACTGTAGGGAACTGTCCCTCAGGTTTGGAGCTTACAGCTGAATGTACCTGTTTCTTCTGTCCAATCCTATGAGCTCTAGCTTGTGCTTGCAGATCATTCTGTGGATTCCAGTCAGAATCAAATATAACTACAGTGTCAGCAGATGCCAAGTTTATACCTAATCCTCCAGCTCTGGTAGACAGTAAAAAGCAAAAGTCCTGAAATCATAAAATGAAATCGTTTTGTATTTAGTAGTTCTGATATTCTTAAATGAACCACTGTGACACTTATTTATGCATTCTGTGGCACACATTAGAGTCATACACTGTCAATTCTGTAATCGTTCTATAGGGAAAGTTTCTTTGTGTATAAAGCTAACATTGATAACTATTTGCAATACACATTGATGCTTATTCCTTTGTGGTTTAAAGGCTGTAGCATCCTAGATGCCAACCAAAAAACCCAGTCGAATAGAAGACTGGACAAAAGCATGGAACTCTGCTGTTAAAGCCTTGTATGTAACAAAACTACAGTTTCCCTTCACCTACCCACTTAAGAAAACTAATCAGCCATGGCATACTAGGGGAGACATTGAGACTACATATGACCAGTTAAATTAAGAGACAGGAGGCAGAATTCTTCCTGAAGGGTCACTGCTGTTCAATATATTTATAAACAAGCTTGAGACATGCAATAAAACAACATATGAAATTTGAGAGAAAGTAAAATAGGAAAAAGAAATTAGTATAGTGACAGAAAACAGCAAACCATGACTCTCAGGAATGAGTCCTGGGAATTATGTAAAATATTTCCATGAAGATCTTTGCTCATTAATGGCCAAAAATATACGAAACGTTACAAACTTTTAGGAAAGAAATAGAAGATAAAGCAGAGAACATAATTTGGTTGCTGCACAAATGTGAAGTTTGCCTTCACTGTTAAATACCGTGTGAAGTTTAGGTTCCTCAAAAACTGTACAGTATAACTGCAAAGCTTTCAGAAAAAGGCAATGATGTCTATACTAGGGATTTAAAACAGAATTAACTTCTGTATTTAAGATATATCTGAAGTTTACTTCATGGAGTTAAGTCCTTCCTCTTCAATTGTAGCAGAAACAGAAGCTCAGCAGCAACTGAGAAATGCAATCCTATCACCAAGAAAAAACAATCACTCCCTGTGCCCCAGAAAAAGGAGAAAGATTTAACTTGATCAAATGGAACAGCTTGTATATTAGGAATGTTAATAAGCTATAAATCCTCTAAGCTTAAAAAAAAAAAAAAAGCTGTAACAGAGACACTTATAAATTCACAAGTCACGCAAAGAATCGCCAGAAATCAGTTTTTCATTGTTCTTGAAACAAAGACACACAACTTAGTTCTGTGCTTTGCATTAAATCTAAAATCTAAAAAAGTAGACATAAACCTTACACTCTAGCCAAGAACAATGGATTTTCAAACTTATTGATGCATTTCTTATTTTTCTCAACATTCATTTTTACAGAACACTTCTGATATTTCTTGGGAAAACATAAAATAGGAAAAAAAAAAAATACCATACCTCTGATCCTTCTGCATTAAAATGATCCAGTGCTTGTTTCCTCAATTCCCCTTTTATTGATCCATCAAGTCTCTAAAGAGATTGAATACTACAGTTTAAAAGTAATTCTTATGCTATATTCTCATCAGAGCAACTTGAATTCTCAACAGCCAAAACAGTAATGTGAAGGAAAAAAAGGAATGTTAGTGCTTCACATCATCTTTTTAATTCAAGGACACTCTTTTATTAAGCAAAGTGGTAAAGATCAGATAATCGCAGAGAGGCTGAGGTTGGCAAGGACCACTGGAGGTCATCTTGTCTAACACCTCTGCTCAGACAGGGTCCACTAGAGCAGGTTACCCAGGATCATGTCCACTTGGCTTTTAATTATCACAGAGAATGGAGATTTCACAACCTCTGGACAACTTGCTCCACTGCTCTGTCACCCTCAGAGTACAGAAAAGATTTTTCTTAAATTCAGGATCAAGACTACTAGGCTTGTTACCTGGAAGGGAAACTGGCGATACTTTAGGTACTCTGCTAGGATGTCCAGCATCCTCACCATCTGAGAGAAAATCAGAACTCTGTTGCCACGTTCTCTCAGACGAATCAGTAGCTTGTCAAGAAGGATTAGTTTCCCGCTGCTACGTATTAAATGCTATCAAAACAAGAAATATGCATTACAAAAACAGTTCACCTCGATACTAGTAAGTGCTGCAGGTGGTCAGACATTCTTTTAAGGTTTGTCTTCCTGTCTACTGATGTGGGAGAAAAACAAAAACATTCGTCACTCCTTATAACATACATACTTTAAAATATGCATGATAGGACTGTTGTTTGTGGTGCCTAACAGACTTTAGGTGGGTTACAATATCAAGACTTCTAGTTATTCCGAAAGGAACCAAGAACAGAAAGCAAATGCAGAATTTAACGTTTTAAACATTAGGCCTCTTTAGGTTGAGAAAGAATTTTGGAGAATGTGTTCATTCATAATTAAGAGCTAAAAAAAACTTATTAAAGTCGACCAAAGAAGTAATTGTTAAAAGTCTGCAATTAATAGAAATAATGTTTGAGCAGTTATAAGGGATTTAATTTTGTATGAGGTAGCTGTAGAGTGTGCCAAGTTATAAATGACACTTCCTTTAGCTTTAAAAAAGGTTTCATATTACAAAATAGCTTGCAATCACAATTGTCGCTGCACAAACTAGTATTTTTGGGGAAAATGTTTAAGTTATCAACTTCGAGGCTTACAGGAAAAAAATCTTTAGAAAAAGTTATGTTGATATAAATCACATCATTGATAATTTTTATTATTATTTTTTTAATCTGTTTTGCTTCTGAGCAGTTTTGGTACAAATATTAGTTAACATTTACTAAAAACAAAAGTTACAGCCCATCTCTGGTAGTAACGATAATTGTTTTCATCTGGAACAACAACAACAGCAAAAAAATCAGACAGATTTCAATGATCATTACTTTTATTTCCTTTCAGCTTGGTTGTTTGCAGGCATATCTGGTTATACAAAAAGCTTAAAAACATTCTGCAGATTGCTTTATGCTGTTACAGAGATTGCTGGTGTACCACTGCCAGTCACCTGCATTTCCATTTACCTTACATTCCTCTGTTTAGCTGCTTTATTTTGTCTGGGTTTAAAATAGGTCTTAAATTCATTTTGTGTGAAGATGCATAGCCTGACTATTTCTTTTTCGTTTTGATTGCAATTAAAAATCATTGATATTTTATTTAGTAGAGATCTGTCTAGTGTTCAGTTCCAATAAAGAAACAAAAATCAATTCACTTACCTGTAAAGTCCAGGATAAATGTTTTCAGAGATCTTGCTCTTTCCTAATACTTTAATAAGAACTAAAAAATTGCCAGAACACTATAAAATTACAGTGTGCACATTACAAATATGAATTCCCCAAATTAAAAACAAAATGACATTACCTGTAAGGCCTCCTGTTTATTATAGAATTCATTATCATCTGGTGGCTTAATGAGGTAGCAATGGTTACAACACTTTTTGAGTTCCATCATAATGTTCAGAAAGCCAGACGTACTGCCTTTTGAACCTTTACTGAGGGCTTTATAATTCCTTGTTAAAATCCACCTATGATGTAAGACATACAGTGTAAATAACCAGATGTGGAGGCAAGACAAGCTCTCAAAATATGAACTAAAAAAAAAAAAAGCAGCTCCTAGTAAAAATGTACAAATATGCCAAACAACAGAAGCAAAATAAACAGAGATTAGACCAATAAACCTTTGCTTCACAGAACTTCACTGTTGTGAAATCCTAAAAAGGTGCTTGATTTTTACTCTTTTGCCCCAAATTCAAACTGCACTATGAAAAATATTAAACCAGTAATTTACATGTAGACATATCATTAAAACATTGAAATTTAAAAAAATTTGTTACTTGTAATATTGTTTCTGCAGTGCACTCATTTCCATCCTCAGAATTTGCTCAACTTTTGCAGGTAAAGACTTTTCTACATCTTTTTTAACTCTTCTCAGCAAAAACGGTTCAAGCTCTTTGTGAAGACTTGCATAACCATACTCTCTTCCTTTGCCATGCTCCTCTTCAAAATCTTCCCAGGAGGAAAATCTACAATATAAAAGAAAATAAGTGTAAAATAGTGACAGAGTGAATGACCAAAAGAAGTAGTATTTAAGAACAATGCTAACACAATTACAAAAAAAAAAGTATAAACATTCCAAATGGATTTCTTCCCCCTCCTCTGTTTAATTTAACCAATTTCTGAATTTTGATCTTTCAAGAAATTCCAAATACTTTGTCTGTAAATAGAAGAATGGAACTTCCCAAACACTTTTACAGAATTAAATTTAAAAATAAACTACTAAATAAAAGACCACAGTGGCTTTGATTGCAAGACAATTGAACATTGCTTGGCATTTACAAGATGTCTGATATGAATGTGAGCTCTAACACTACTTCTCATTTAATCTAGGTACAAACAGAGGTCAATAAAAAATCAGATCAATACAGGAAGCTCACTTTATTTAAAACAAATGGGAAAAATAGCCACCTGACTGAAATACAGGGTATCAAGCAGCTCGGTACAAACTTGCTTTCATTTACAGTACTAGCACAGACAAGAAGATAGCCCTAATCTCATCCTATTTCCCCATAGTAAAGCTATACAGTTTTCCTCTTATGTTAAGAGTACGCCTTTTTTTTTTTTTTTTTTTTTTTTTTTTTTTTTCCTGGGCCCTTACCAGTACACCTCAATCCATGATTCTTGTGGACTACTATAATGGTGAAGTAACTACTACTGGGGTTATTCAGCAACAGGACCAGCAACAGGACTATACATCTACATTGCACAGAATATTTAAACAATCTTACAGTATTATTGTCTACCTTTATTGATTCTCAAATCACTACACTATTTCATATTAATAAACTGAACAAAAATATTTACAAGAACAATGCAAAACTCTTCCTTACTTTTCTGGCATGATGAAGTGCAACAAAGACCAAAGTTCTTTGAGGGAGTTTTGCAGAGGAGTTCCAGTAATAAGAAGTCGATGGTTAGACTTAAAGTCTATTAAAGTCTTGTACAGAAGAGAGTCATCATTTTTTAAACGATGAGCTTCGTCAACCCCTATGAACGCCCAATTTAGACCGCCAAGGAATGACTTAAAGAAATGGACAAACAGGTGAACATTACACAGATAAACATAGTACGTAATTTCTCACATTTTATAACCAGGATATAAATACCATCATTTTCTTTTTTTATTATTTTAATAAAATATGGACAGCTATATGTCTTTAGTACTAACCATCACTTTTATATTAGCCAGGTTCAAAGAAAGCATATGCAAACATCCCAAGAAAGTATAAATCAAGTTAAAAGATGAAAAAAGGGAGCACAGTCTGATCCACATTAATTTTCATAACAGAAAAACAAACAAACAAACAACAACAAAAAACTACCAACCACAGAAGCTATTGACCTGTTCTTCCCAAACAAATCAAAATGTTCTTCTCATTGTCTATAAAAATTTCCATATACTCTTAGAAGGACTAACAATAACTCTGTGTACTACTGTCCTGGACACAGTAGTAATACACTACTGTATGCATAATAATGAAGAAAAGTCATCTTGGATTTCAAAATTTTGTTTCAAAGATGTTTGGGCAATGGGCTGGGTTCTTTTTCAGCTCTTTGATGATACAAGGAAAGTACAGCTCCTGATGGGAGGAGATCATTACAGTAATGAAAAGCTCAAGCAAACTAGAAGCGTTACCTGCTTGACGAAATGGAAAAAGGCCCATCACACATACAAAAAGGCAAGAAGTGCTTGAAAAATACACACTGTCCAAAAGTAAAATCCATCACACTCCACATCCATTTAATGACTGAGAACCCAAATATGTGCAAGTCTAACAAGAGTTCTACACTGGACAAATGGTTTCATCTCCCTGAAAAAGCTAGTGGAATTACCTTATCCTTCAGCAAAATTTCATATGTTGTCAGAAGTATGTTAAACTTTAGTCGTTTGGTCTGTGGATGCATCCATTCATGAGTTCTTATCTACAAAAACAATTAAGTAAACAGTAAGCTAGAGAAAAAAAAATCATATCAATCAATGAGACATAAGCACTACAGCAATATAAATGTTAAAAGATGTTCAATAATCTGATCACAGAACAGAAGCACAACACACAAACTGAACTTCCACAAGACTGAACTTCAAAGCTAAGCACTCCAACCCACTTTGTTAGCCTCTGAATAAACAGCAGAGAATTTGTACAAAACAGTTTTTGCTTTAATAAATAAGATTACTAACATTGAGAAGACAGATTAAGAAAAAAACAAAACAAAACAAAACAAGAACCTTTCAGAAAATAAATTAAGATTGTGGTTGGCTTGCATACATATTAGTTTTTATTTTATCCACATAAATAATTATATGGAAGAAGACAACTTGTTTTCAGGTGCAAGACTACATTTTTAATCCTGTTTATTATTAAGAAGGATGGAAATCTTTCATGCACATTTATATAGGATCATAACCTGACCTTTCAATTTGCATCTTAAGTGTTTCAGCAACTATTTGCTCACTTCTAACCAAAATATTGGAAATTAGTGGAGGACAGGAATATGAAATGAATGTGGTTTACAAATAAGCTTTTCTAATGATGAAGGGAAATACTCACCATATTTCTGCTGGTTATATCTCCTAAGTAAACTACAGCATTCATCTGAGGAGCCCAAGTTTGAATCTCTCTTTGCCAAGATGTCAAAGTAGAAAGTGGCACAACCAGCAGGAAAGGCCCATACAGTTGATGTTCATGAAACAGGTAGTTCAGAAAAGAAATTGTTTGTATTGTTTTACCCAGACCCATTTCATCTGCAAGAATACAACTATTCCCTCTAAAAAAAAAAATAAAATAAAAAAAAAAATAAAAGAATGAGGAAGAGGGGGATGAAGGGAGAGGAAGGGAATGGACAAGAAGACATTATTATCTTGAATACAGAAACTACTTGTACAAGTTTTCAAGATTTTGCAACTATACATTTTGAGAAGTTTATGTAGATACTATTTCCTTAAATTAACAAAATTAACAAAAAGCCTGGAAGCATTCTTAAGGGGTCTATCTTATAAGTGTAACACTAACGTTGGCATTTCAGAAGATTTTGCTTTGATTCTTTCAGTTTTGTAGTCTTAGTTATTTTTTCTGATTGATTTTAAAAAATATGACTTACTCCCACACAGAAAGTAAAAGCAAAACAACAGCAGAGCTTAACTGTTTTTTGAAACAAACCATGTAATTAACTTTAGTAGCTTTAGTATTTCTTTGAGCAAAAACAGTCCTTTCTGGACTCTACTTTCAGCTTACTGTAGTAAGCCATCTAGCCTCAATAAATATAGAAAAAAAATAACGAAGTTTTTATGAATGCTTAGAATTTACAAACAAACTATACTTACTTGCACCATGAATGAGCAAGCCAATTCAATCCATTTAACTGATAATCTCTTAACTCCAAACTTTCCTGTCCTCCAATGTAAGATGGCTGCTTCTTTAGTGCAACAAATCTTGGTCTCTGTTTTAGAACCTGTCGAAAGCAAACTGAGCATCAGTTTTACTACTGACTGCAATTACCAGAATGGCTTTCTATAGAAAATGTAGTAGTAGGCATCTGTGGGGTCACCAAGTCGTCTTCATCCACCACCAAACACTAGGCCATGTGAAAATGAGTAATTTGAAAAAAAAAAAAAAAAAAAAAAAAAAATCAATTTGCAAGCTAAAATCAGTTTGATTGGTCATCTGACTTCAACAATGGGAATTATGTTAACCCACTGTTCACTAAGTTTACCTTTCAAACAAAGTAAAATACTAAACAAGCCATTTGAATGCCAGTAAAAAAGCAGGGGATTAATCACTATGAAAAGCCATTCTTAGTAGTAGATGTTTGACACACACATTGCTATGTATCTATCATTACTACTGGTCTCAAACAACCTTCAAGAACATTTTGTAATATGTAAAATACTCTTGATGCATAAGAGACTTTCACTTTTTTTTTTTTAAACCACTGTACAGTTGTTTGGTTTGAACAAGGATGGCAGAGAAAACTGAAATGGCAGAAGTGAGAAAAAAATTGTCGATCATGACAAAGACAGTTTACTAGGTGAAGGAAAGAAAAAAGAAAATATAAAAGAAATATAAATATAAAAGAGCAACAACAACTACAACAAAAAAACAACCAATCACACGTGACCTCCAGCCAGCAGACCCATTAAGTCTCCAAGCAAAGATCACCATGGAACTTCTGATTTTTCCCCCTCAGTTTTAATGATGAGCATGACATTACATGCCACTCTTTGACCAGTTTCGGTCACCTGTTCCATCTTGACTATGTATGCTCCCTTTCAAACACTTGCCCACCCCTAGCCTGCTTCTGGGTGGAGAAGGGGGAAAGGAGGGCACAGCGAAAAACAAAGAAGACCTGAACAGTGTGCAAACACTGTTCAGCAACAGACCAAACAATTGTACCTTTTCTACATTAGGAAGAATTTCTTTACTGTGAGATTGGTCAAACACTGAAACAGGCTTCCCAGCAAGGTGGGACCTACATCTTTGTAGACGTCTTCCAACTAAACTATTCTATTCCAACTTTATCACAGCCAGAGCCAGTACAACTTATTATAAATCCATTGAAATTACATACTCACCTTGCAGTCCTTAAAAGGAGTGGTTTTGGATTGATTTCTGCTAAAATACTCATCAATGCGTGTCTGAAACTTTTTGGCAATGAGAGCACCATCTTCCCAGCTACATTCTGAATAAGGTAGACCCTGCCATTTGCAATAGTAGTCTGGATAACCAGCTGCTGACTTTTGATTTGAATGAGCTGTAGAAACGTATTAGAGATACCAAATTAATATTTTCCTTCTGTATTTTAAGAATACATTCATTTTAGGTGATAAGACAACATAAATTAGCTTCACAGTACAACTTCTCTTTACCCAAAATTTTGTTTTGAATTAAAAAATAAGTTAGTAACATTCCACATTTTTACCTACAAACGCAACACACGAGCAATGAGCATAAAATATTCTCAAAATATTCTCTGCTTTCTGTCTGCAGGTTTGTAACGTACCAATTATTCTTTCCACTATCTGATACTGTTTATGTAGATCATCTGTAAGCTCCTGCTGGCAGTTATAATATTCCACGTCTTCTGGAGAAGCATTTTTCAGCCTGCAATAGGAATTTATTTACAGCACTTATTACATTGTGTGGTTCTAAAACTAAGAAAATCTAGCAATAAACCTCTGAGTGTAACCACCACAGGAATACTGCTTTGAGCATTTCTTTGAAAGGGGCTACAGCTCAGACATTCCTACTACAGAAGTGTTGCATCTGGCCTAGGCACCTCAACATTAATGACCAAGGATGGTTGTCGAAAGACACAATTACAATCACAATCTGATAATTCAGAATACCTGTTCTCAGCAAGTAGTATACTTTATAGGGTATTTTCAAGGAACAGTATTGAGGGTAGCTTATTCTGTAAGAATCCATCTCACTTGAGGTTGCTGAAAATCCCACCAGTGTTCATTAAATATATTAAGCATTGTAATAAATTGAATACTAGAAAGATGACACAGAAATGTATGGATTTCTTCAATTCTTGGTTCTCAGGCTTGAACAGAGATTCAAGCCAAGAAAATTAAATTCTTAAAAACAATATGAAATGGCTAAGACAGCAAGAAAACATTAATCTATCTCTAAGGCAAAAAACCTACATAACTGAAAAAAGTTCAATAACAAATTCATTATTATTATTAAACACTACCCATCTTGTTAAAACTTAATTTATAACAGATACATTAAAATCAAGTTCAGATTATCTTATGGGATCATGTTAAGGAGGCTTCAGCTTTCAAAGTTTTTGTCTTCCTGTTGTACAGACACTTGAAACCTTGCCCTCATAAAGAGGTAACAAGTCTCAGAAGCATAACTGTTACAAAACAATTGTTATGAAACAGCCATGTTGTTACAAAATATACAACATAGAAGTCCTCATAAAAATATTCACCATCGTTTTGTTTCCTGATCTTTTTTCTTGTAGTTGTCCAGTTTCTTCATTCCTTTAACATTTTGTTGTTTCAGTGTTTCCTCAGTTTCCCAAGTGTTGTGGATGTGTGACCAGCCTTTCCATTTAATAAGATACTGTATTTCTCCTGGCTCCTTTGACTTTTCGAACCCAGCATTTGGGTCGCCATCTGCCTCAACTGCATAGATGGTGGTTGCGGCACCAGTGGCTGAAAAAGAAACCATACCAGAATCCTTAATTAAGTGTGCACTGTCATAAGTTAACCAGTAAGACAGCAATTACTGATACTTTTATATAAGCATGTAACTGGACTCATATCTACAGTTCTCATGTTATTACATTTCTTTGAACAATTATGTAGATATGTTAATACATGCACGGTAGTCAAAGAGAATCACAAAAAGCAATCCAAACTTCTGTATCTAATCTATGACATCTAATCATTTCTCATGAGAATTTTCTTTGAATTCCTACTTAAATCAAAGTGATTGCCAGGGAATGCTCCACTAACACTGCTTGTTGTCTTCTCTGTTACATTATTCTCATCACTGAGCCTACAAAAGGCAACTGAGACATCAGTAATCATAGCTTATGATGCTATGAATCTATTTCTCCCTAAATGTGTTCTACTCCATTTTCTGGCTTTGGAATCTTACCTGGGAAAATTATTAAGTACAGTCTGTATCACAACCGAACCATCCTAGCAGCAGGAAACAGGCTCATTTCTGTGAGGACAGCCAAGTAAGGAAATGAGCCCGGCAAGCTGCAGTGACCAGATAAAGCAACAGAGTGGCAACAACAATATAAAGCACAAGCAGCAATAGCATGTGGGCAGGTAGAATAGAAGACTTTGAACACAGCAGCAACACTATGCACTCCTGGCATTGGGAAAGGATATGCTAGAACTTAGGACAGCATGGGAGAAGAAAGTTGAGAGGAAAGTGCAAGCTCTGAGACGGGTCAGAAATTTAGTGACTGGGTATAACCAATGGAGAAAAGAAGCTCTGAAGTGCAAGGGGACCATTTTATATATTTTTATTTATTTATCTACTTATATAGATAATTAGAAGTCTGTTTTGCATCCTCAAACTCAAAGCAGAACTGCTGGACAACACATGACAGCAACTGATGGAAATACAACATGCCTACTATCCTTCATAAAAATACATGTAGAACTTCACATGCAAGTGAACCATTTAAATTCTATATCTGTTTTGTAGTGATTCCATGTATTGCACTGTATTGAGACAATTTGTACAGCAATAACTGAAATCACAGTCTCAGTGGTTCATCCTTCCCAACAGTCTTTCAGAGCTGAGGCTTACTGGTCAGCAGACTTGTCTATCTTGTCTGCTTTCTCCACTCCAGTAAATACAATTTATACAAATCAATTACCAATGAACTGTGCAAACAGTGGTGTAAAAATATGATACATATTTATACAATATGAAGCTCTCTTCTGATTATTTATTTTTCCTTCTACTTAGACTTTCTTCTACATTTTACTTTGAAATGCTTAGAAGAGCATTTAAAAAGGAACATCTTTATGAATATAAGAAACAAAAGATGACAACTTTCCGGTATTTTAAAATGATTGCTGTTTTTAAACATCAGAGACTTACAGCTAAGAATGCTAAAGTTGCACCACAATGCACTCCAGTATCTTAAGAACATTGTTAAAAAGTACCTCCTTTTCGGCCAATTCGACTATCCATAAACTTTTCTATAGTTTCAAATTCATCTTCTTCAGTTTGCGGGACATCTTCTCCACAAACTTCCAGCAAATCATCTGAATCTGTCTTGGTTTCCTCAGCTTCTTTGTAACTAATGTTGACTGTTGCCTGGCGACGAGATCCTCTCTTATCATAATCCTCCTCATCATCCTCCTCCTCCTCCTCAGATGAATCAAGTTGCCTCTTTTTCTGTCCTGCACTCTTTTTCCCACTTTTTGGCTTAATTCTTGAAGACAGTAAGATACAACACAACAATGGCGTATCAAATTGGACAACCAAAAGTCTTCTGTGATACTTTCTGAATATATGTGTTTCTTGAATGCCCAGTTACAACACTTTTAGTTACAGCAGGCAGGAAAAGGCATTCAGTAAAAAAGTACCGGTATTAGTAATATCTTTGGTAGCTTTAAAAAATATAAATTTAAAATATATGTTAATGATTTTATTTGCATATGTATTAGCAGTACAATACTTAACTGCTTGTTAGACATTGTACCAGAGTATAAAGGACTTCTTACCTGCTTGGAGGTTTCCGGCTTTTGACCTTGTTTTTTGGCTCATAGTCTGATTCACTTTCGTCACAACTGCTATTATCCCTGTCTTCCTCTGATTCAGAATCAGAACCAGTTCCCGATACTGATCCTGACTCTGACATTTGCCAGTCTTCGCTGTAAAATTGAAAGACAAAAGAGTAATTCAGTTTGTTTTTTTTTTTAAATCAGATATTCAACCATAGTTATCTATTGTAATTCAAGCATTCTTCACAGAAATAAAAGTTATTTTAGCCGATGGACAGAAAGTTGTAAAAATTATTGTCATGAATGATAAACAAAAATGCCCAGTGGCTTCAAAGGGAATTGAACTAAGTCTTCCATTATCGAGAAGTAGGGGTAAAATTCAAAACAACAAAAATGTGGATTTCTACACACATTTCAGCTTGAAGTAACGAGTTAAGAATGACATTAAGAAACCAAAGAACTTAATAAGTCTAACTAGAAAGATACATATTTCTCAGAACTTACACATACTCAAATCATAAAACCTTGTCATGTACATTCTGGAGAGTCCTGTATTTTCTAATACCTATGTTCCCTGTGCCTCATGTGAATAATCAGCAGCTTTGGCACAAAAAAAACAAAAGATAATGCAGAAGCAGATTTGAGAAACATGCCAAAATATTTGAACTGCAGCACCTGTGAGAGGCACTGGCTCCCAAAAGCTCCCACTGAGTTCCTAAATCAGAGCTTCACAACCAGACAGCATACTATGAATAAGTCACTTGTGACTCTGAGCAGAATCTCCTTGCTCCTGCTTAGCAGTGATCAACTTTGCAACAGAGAAGATAATGAACAATACATTTCCTCAGACTCTAACTGAATATAGGCAAATTAATCTCAATATCTTCATGAAGAAGAAAAAAAATGGTATGCATTGTTGAAAGGTTGCTAAATCTAACATCAGGTTTAGGTTTCCTTGACCAAGGTGCTAGAGCTGTACTGATGTTTATCAAAGTTGGAATATTACCAAAAAATTCTCATCCATAAAATTCCAGTAAGGAAGCCTACGAACCAGTGCTTTGACCTCTCTCTCTCTTAAATATGCATTAGGCCCTGGCAGAAATTACAGTCCCATTGTTCTGGTCATCCAAGACTTACGTATGTAAGCATATGGTACAGATGGTACATGCACAATGGCAAGAAATCATGACTTATACTTTTTCTGCAAGCATTAAGTTAAAAAAAAAAAAAAAAAGAGAGAGAGGGAGAGAGAGAAGTCCAAAACATACATCTATTTGGAAATACAGACCACAGTTATAAAGCACAATCCTCTTAGGCTTGATCATGTACCAAGTTACATATTGAGAAATCTCTGATCTGCATATCATATAGCAACTGCAGACATACTTGTTCAGGAGAATTGTAGGACAAAATTAAAGCATTGGGTATATGAGGTGATTTGGTTATCGGTTCCTAAACTTAAATATGCTTCTTGTACCGGAGGGTGTTATTAGGTGCAATCAAATTTTTAAGTAGCAGAAGACTATGAATAACAACTCATCATTAGAAAAGTACTGTTTTGCATAGGATTTTTGCCCTTTTTTTTTCAACTACCATTTCATGAAGACAATATAGCAGCAACCCTGGGAAGCGCAATGATTCATTAATTGTGAGAAGAGTGATAGAACAGTTCCATTTCTACCCAGCATTCACAAAAAACACAGGTCACTATGCCTATTCACTTCTCATTGCTGTGTGACATACTATAATGCTTCTCACAAATTTTTGGTCTACCACTTAACTGATCTAACAGAACAATTTCAATGAAACTTTGTTTTCCAGTTAATAAAGCTAATTACTGTCAGAATTGTAACAACTTTTGAACTTTTCAGAGGAAAAAAAATAAGAAAAAGTTGGCACTGACTAAGAGATTCCATCTTTAATTTTATGAGACAACCTAAGGAGTTTCCAATTTCTACAAAAACTTTTAAGGAGGGCCTTACACTCAAAAATATGTTGCAACAAATTATTTTAAAAATAAAAGCACTAATGAATGTTTTTGAACAATGCTGCAGACACTTTTGCTCAGAAATGAATATGATATAGATATTTCTTTAAAAGTTTTTTTTTTTTTTTTTAGTATTCCAAAATGTCAATCAAAATTGAGAAACACAAGAACAAGATGAATTAGAAAGAGAACTTAAGCATTTTCAATGTGGAAAATAAGGTATAAGTTATGAGTACACATCACTGTGACAAACAATTATGTGATATTACTTATGAAAATATCTTACTCTTTATGTTTTTTCTTCTTGGTTTCACTGGATGAGTCATCGGCAGAATCTTCACTACTGGATGACTCCTGCAGATGAAGAAAAAAATATACTATTCATTACAATGACAAGAATGAAATACTTATAGTATTCAGCTCCCGCATTCAAATTGACATCATATTGTTCATGTTTTACTCTCTTCATCCCCCAAAGGGACTAATATAGAAGACTAAGATAAGGACTGCTGTTGTTTTAGTATCTAACCATCTATGAATAAATTGTACCAGCAGAGCTCTACAGAACATCACGAAGAAAAGTCTTAAAAAATAACTATTATGCCTACATAAAATAAAGCCATGGCTTCAGATGCTCCAAGTTAATCAATTTGATGGTTCTACCAAAAAAATAATAAAACCTCCTAACCTTTCAGAGCTCTCCAACCTTCTATAATCTTTCACATTTAAACACCAGTTTAAGAAAATTTTGAGAATATTATGTTTGTTCTTCTCTCTACTCTCAGAAAAAGAAAAAAAATCTTCTCAAAATTAGATTTTCCAAAAAAACATTTCATAGGGACAAAGTTTAGATCATTTTTATCCTGAAAAACAGCTTTCAGAAAGAGACACTTAGAAACAGCTGTAAATTAATGTTTTATTGATGTGAGATTAAGTTAACAATGAGTAGCTAAACCAGACAAAAGCAGATCTAGCCAAGTAAGTGTGACCAGTGTAGTATTTCCAATGAAGGAGAAAAACCTGATTTGTAAGTACCATTTCACTGTCACTAGCCTCCTTAGAAGATATTCCTGCTGCACAAAGTCAAGTTTAGCCAATGGCTTAGGTATTAAAATATCTAGAATTCAGGTGTGGTTCTTAGAATACAAGAATTATTTTGTAGTAACTGTACAAAAATATGTAGTTTTATATTCCATACCGAGTTTTTGAAAAACATGGCAGCTACATTTCCACAGAAAGAACAGTTGAACAATCTTCTATCATTTTTAATTATCTTTAAGAAATGCAATAGGTCAAAAATACAATGCTTGAAAGTGTGGCTTGAAAATTTGAAAAAAATTTGTGGCTTGAAAATTTTGTCCATACATCACAGAATATCTACCTGAAGATATTCATAAATCTAGGCTGCTATAATTTTGGCATAACTCATCTGAAGACAAGTAACTAGAACTGTTTTCACCTTTCCTTATAAAAAGGTCAGTTATTTGAACATTACTTTTACAGACTAAGACTATTACAGACTTATTTACAGACTAAGACTATAACACGCACTTACAGAATACAGCTTGGCTCTAAAAAATTGTAATCTATCATATGAGGCAACAGAACAGGCATGTTTACATGGTAAAGAAAACTAATGTATATTATTCACCTCTTCAGAAACACTGTCTGATGATACTGCCTTTTGTTGTTGTTGTTGCTTCTTGAGCACTGCTGATCTCTGTACAGCAAGTATACTTGGACTGGACTTCCAAAACTGAGTAGGAATTGAGATGTAAGTCAGTTAAACATACTGAAACTCAAGATTATGACTAATTATTATGACTAATCTCAATTTTATCAATATTATTTATATCAATATTATTTATATCACAACAAAATACTGCACACACTAATAATAATGGATACCATTTTAAAGCAGTGAGATTTCCTGAAAACAGAAAATTATGTAAGAATTTTTGAGACAGTTCCTTCACTAAGTTTAACAATAGTTGTGTAGGCATTGTTAATGTAAAACTTTTATAAAGAAAATTTTTAAGCTGTTCCAGATAAACCTGCTCAGACTATTTACCTAATACATTTTTATTTCATATGAGAATAGTGAAATACATTAACAAAAGTATAAAGACAATCCATAACAGTCTTTGAATTTTATACAATGATTACATTATTGCCTTTCATATCTATAATACAATATATATATAATATAATACTATAATAACATATTACTATAAAATATATTATTAAATACTATACTATAATATATATAACATGTATATATGGATGTTTATCACCTAAACAAATCCATACAACAGAGGAGAGTGCAGGTAATTTTGGCCCACTTGATTTAGGAGGGCAAAACATCACTTTTTCCTAAACTTAGTGAACTTTTTGATACAAAAAGCCAGCTGTACGTAAGCTTGAATTTTTTGTATGACTATTTATTGATACAAGGAAACTAAGTATTACTGAAACAATGTAAAAATAGAATTTCAGAAACAGCAACATTTCATCTGACTGCCTTTGGTAAGGTTCAAGTAAGTTAGTGCTTCTGCATGACAAAATTTAGGTAGGCATCTAACTCAAAATGCCTACACAAGTGAGAATTTAAGAACATCAGTTCAAGTACTTGTCATGAGAAACTGAGACAAATATTTAAGACAGCTGCAGTACATGCAATTAATAACCAATTAAATTAAATTCTAAACACTTTTTATTTTAAAAGAAAATCTCTTTGAAACAAGAACAATGCTTTTTTTCCCCATAAAGACTTCATTTGTATGTTTTGTTTTACCTCAGTTCCATCAACTTTTGGTGGTTTAGCTTGTACTTGTTTCTTCTCTCTAGATGTGTCGGACTCCGATTCTGATTGACTGCCTGACTCTGAACCAGAGTCAGAGTCACTGCTCCCTGACTGGCTGCTACTTCCATCGCTACTGCTTCCAGAGCTTGAACCAGATCCAGAACCTGATGCTGACCCAGAATCATCATCTGATCGACTGCAATTAGAAGACAGTAGGATATTACAAAATGGCTAAGGTATCTAAAACAACTTCGGCTTCACCTACAAACCAACTATTACATTAGACCAGATACATGGGTAGCACACAAAAATATTGAGTTGATGAAATAAGATGAGATGAATAAAGGTCAAAATAAATAAGAAACAAGAATTCAGAGTTTAATCAGACACTTTTTCTGAAACCTAAAAAAGCAAGGATTAAAACAAGAATATTCTGATTAACATGGAGAGTCAAGCAAGAGAAATAAAGGTGATACAAATGTTTCTCACCTACTCACACTTTCCACCCCCACATCCAAAAATGCTTGTTTAGATCTACCAATTTTTTTTATATATATATATATACATATATATATATATATATATATATATATATACACATACACACACACACACACACGCACACCCCCCCCCACCCCCCTTTGGACAGTAAGTATACTTCACACGTCTTTACCTGTCCAACTAAAATATAAAGAACTCGATTTTTTATAGATCAGCAGCCCCCCTTATTTATTTATTTATTTATTCATTCATTCAAAGGAGAGCACATCTCTTTAAAACAAATGCTACAATCTTATTTTGTTAAAAATAAGAACAGTAAAATTCCCTATGCGGACAAACCTGAATTTGTCACTGATTATAAGACTTGTGCTGAGGCACTTTCCTTATTTTTGAGCCTCCAAATTACTCCACCTAATTTTTCCACCTGCACTTTACACCAGATTTAACATACTTTGAAATCACAATATTTCAATGTTTATTTTATGACCATCCCAAAATATAAAAACATTTTTTTAAACAACTTCATAAAGGTGCCAAGCTAAAGTTTTAATCAGGTTAATACTACCGTATTTCAAAGATATCGTGAGGAAAAATATTGTAATCATGCCACCACAGAGAAAATTATTTCATATTATTTACACATTGACTGCAAGCATTGGAAAAGCACAGTAATGACACTGACAAAATCCAAAAATGATAAAAGCTGGTATCAAGATCTACCCCTACCTCTGTCAGCACAATTCACCTGGCTGACAGTCAGCTGGGGATGGGTATACCTCAAACAGCCATATGCACCTACCCGCTTTGAAACAAAGAGAAAGAAACAAACCATGGTGAAGCTTCCTGGTTCTGAAGAGGGTGTTGAATATGGAGAAACCCAATGCTTCTGGCCTTCCTCACACTTGTGGAAGAGAAAACTGTGAAGCAACAAAGCTGCTCCCAAACGTCCCTTTTCTATCATAGAAAGCGGATCTCCAGGATGGTGCTTTAATTCTAACCTGACCTGCAAAATCAAGCAAGGCTGCCTCTACAGAAGATGAACAGAGTTTAAACTGTTTACCAGAAATTAAGGGCAGTCCACCATGATTTACCGAAAAGAGTTTAAATAGAATAGTGTTCTTGTACACAAATATTATCTTACCTTTAATGCTGGGTAAATTACATTAAATTACAGTATTACAAGCAGGTTATTTTATTATAAACTTCTGCAGCTTTGTATTCTCGACCTGTTAGAGCAGGTCCAGAGGAGGGCCACAAGAATGATCAAAAGGCTGGAGAACCTCTCCTATGAAAAGACTCGGAGATAGTTGGGATTGTTCAACCTGGAGAAGAGAAGGCTCTGGGGAGACCTTAGAGTGGCCTTCCAGTATCTAAAGGGTGTCCCTCAGGAATGCTGAGGAGGGACTCATTTGTCAGCGGGTGTAGTGACAGGACAAGGAGTAACGTTTTTAAACTAAAAGAGAGTAGGTTTACATTAGATATTAAGAAGAAATTCTTCACTCGGAGGGTGGTGTGGCACTGGCCCATGTTGCCCAGAGAAGCTGTGGATGCCCCTTCCTTGGAGGTGTTCAAGGCCAGGCTGGATTGGGCTTTGGGCAACCTGGTCTGATGGGAGGTGTCCCTGACCCTGGCAGAGGGGCTGGAACTAGGTGGTCTTTAAGGTTCCTTCCAACCAAAACCATTCCATGATTCTATGATTGTAAAACAACAGCATAGTGAGGTGCTGTAAGTACACATAACAAGAACTGCAGATGTTAGCACTAACTACAAATGAAGAAAATAGAGAAAAGAGAAACCTTGAGAGACAAGTAAATACCAGACAGACAAGTACATGACAAAAAGGCAACAAAAATGTGCAAATCCTGCATAATCTTGGAAGAGAGAAAGGAAATCAAATATCTCAATGCAGGACAAAGCTTGCTCACAATTTTCACATGGAAGGCAATAATAAGGTACATTACCGTATTTAAGAAAGATGCAAAACATTGTGCCACAAGGATGACAATCAAGTTAGCTTTCCAAACAGTGGTAAAATATATCATACATAGTAACACAGTGCTAACCACAGGTTCAAAAGCACATAGAGCCAAAGGCAATCAAAATAATGTACCTCTATTCTAAGGTTCCATGGAGGAATTTGTTTCTAGAATAAGCCATCTAATGCCAAACAACTTGCCAACATTATGAAAAACGTCTAATTCCACTACAGGGTATAACAGTGGAGAGGTCAAAGGAAAAATGTATTTCCAGTCAATTTAGATAAGCGAGAAAAAATTATGTCAGTCAGATTCACAGTTGATGGGAAATTTTAAGTAATTTGATGTTCTTCATGATAAAGCACGTGGCAAGTTCAAAAACAAAGGGACCGTGAGAATAAAAAAAGTCTCACAGATACTGCTAGTTGTTCTGGAGTGAGATATTAAAAAAAAAAAAAAAGATTCCAAATTGTTTTCCTTATGAAAAGATCAACTAAATATCACTTAAGCTCTCTGTTAAGTTATAAAAACCCATCACCAGGTTCCAGAGTTGTCTAAGAATGAATTCCAACGAGGCTTAGTAGCAGGACCAGCAGAGTAAGAGTTCTCTCATAAACCCTGCTTCTCACAACAAACTGATTTGTTATCGACAAGAGTAACCTAGTATGACTCAGCTGCAATAGTAACTACCTGATGAGTAAAAATCTTTAAGTCAATATTCAACCCATTTACTAATAATGTAAGACAATAAAAGAGATTTACAGCTTAAAACAAAAGGATGGGAAGAAGAAGAAAGGAGGTTACAAGAAAGAGGAAGAACAAATAATAAGGTTCATATCAACTGATTTAGAGCTTTCCTAATGATACCATGTACAAAGGACAATGCAGGATTACCACTGACTCATTGGTACATAGAACAGAGAAAAACAGTAAGATAAGATAAAAAACTGTAGCAACCATCGCATTTTACTAAACAAAGTGGAATAAAAAATAAACAAAAAATTAAGACAATACAACAAGGAGATGGGAAGAGACAAAGTGACTAGCAGCAAGTAATTTTAAATTAGGGAGAAGATTGCAATTTGCTCTTTTAAACAATAATGACTTGGTAAAGCATTTATCAAATCTTGAAATGGTATGGTAGTATTCATACTAGTTAATCCAGAACTTTTAAAAAATATGTAAAAAGCACTATGGGAGTTCAAGAACATAAGACTATGGTGTAGTGAGCAGAGCTTCAGAGTTTACTTCAACTCTAGTCATCCAAATTAATGCAGATGCGTAAAAATACACTAGAACAATTCCTTGCGTGCACCATATGTTCCCAGAGGTCGTGATGCAACCACCACACATAAAAAAAAAAAAAGTGAGATAAATAGATACGACTTTTTTTTCTACTGATGCGCAGAGAACTTAAACTTAACTAGCCACAGGACAAGTATAAGTGGTAGGCTCTGAAGGCTACCAATACATACTCATTTCATCTCATACTCTCACTGCAAAAAATTATCCATTTCAATCCTGAGCTTCAGTATAATTTTGACTTGGAGGTGCAACCTCTATAAAGACAGTGCGATAACCCAAACCCATTAGGTTCTCTTTTGCAAAGGAGGTAGGGAATGGCGTAATACATGAGTAAGTTCTGCATAACTAGAATTGCATATGCAATGAAGATAAACCATGCTGACACTACACTGTCAAAATATAACTAGAAACACACTGAGGCAGTGGTCTCCAAAGCAGTGTGTGCACAACCCAGGGGGTGCTCAAGACAATCCACAGGAACACAAAGAAAATGCTAGAACTCCTATTTATTTTTAATCTAAAGAAAGAAAAAATCATTTAAGTTTTACAAATATTTAATATATAGATTGACATTGGTGACCTCACTGAGTCTGTATGTCAGAGGGTCACATACACTGGTTTGAGGTGTCCTGAGGAAGAGTACGTGCTCCACAATGCAGAGGGATGACAGAGGTGGCCTTCGCTTTCATTTGCCTTCCATGTATGCACATAATGCAGCCTACGTGCACCTGGTTAAGTGGGTTTATGGATTATATTACACAGTTCTAACCAAACCAAGCCTTACAAAATGGAGAAATGACTTAAAAGAGTTCCTGCAAAGGAATAATGGACTGATGATAGATAATACTGTAAGGACAAGTGAACAAGGAGAAAATGACAGTCGACGCTTCTTTAAGTCAGTCACATTGCATGGTAAAAAACAATGACAGTCTAATCAGATCTGACCAGAAGTTGGCCAAAAGGAAAAGCCAAAATTATCGAGAAAACTATCTCAAATATGTATTTACATCAACTATCATTAACAATGAACCTCACTACAAGTGCATAGAGTGTCTTGAGATACTAGCTAATGATATTATGAAGTCATCACAATTAGCAAGACATTTAAAAACTACCAGAGCATGAAGACAAACCTCTGTAACTTTTTCAGTCATTTTTCAAGTCATGCAATACTTGAAAAGTCATGTGACATGCTTGGTAGAGAACCATGAGACAAAACCCTTGAGGAAAGAGGGGCCAGGTTGGATGGGGCTTTGAACAGCCTAGTCTAGTGGGAGGTATCCCTGCCCATGGCAGAGGTTTGGAACCAGGTGGTCTTTAAGGTCCCTTCCAACCCAAACTATTCTATGACTCTGTGATTCCATTCTCAACCCCGTACTTCACAAAATTTCACTAAATCTAACGATAAACACTCAGAAGGCCTCTTTTAAGGTTCCTTATTTAACAGTGAAATACTAAAAGCCACAGACTATTGGGTCATTTACTTCCTGCTGCTGCAAAAATTGCTGAAATAATGCACGGAAAGCAATATGGTCACAAACTAGCACACATTCCTTTGTCAGTAGGTACTACTGAAAGACACACAGAAAATAATCATGAAGATTTGAAGACATAAGCATTAGAATGAATTATACAGAGCGCAAGTTTGCTAGATGGTTGGATGAAAGTACAGATGTTTCTAACATCTCCTCTCATGGATTCTGTTTCAATGATGAAATACAATAACTACTTTTTTTGAGAACCACTGAAGGAAAGATGTACCAGAGAAGACGTGTTCTCAAAAGTGAATGAATTCCTTAATAAAAATAATGGAAAACCTGTGCTAATGTAACCACTGATGGAGTGGCTGCTTTGACTGGAATAAAACAAGGATTTGGGATAAGGGTTATAGAGATAGTACCACACATGAAAATCATCCCCTGTATCAATCACAGGCAAGCCATTGCAACAAAGAATTTGGAGCTAGAACTGCACAGAGTGCTGAAGGATGCCATTAATGTGGTTAATTCAATGAAAACAAGACATTACAACACTTTGTAATGAGGTGGGAACCGACCATAAAAATCTTTTGTATCACAGAAAGCTTCACTAGCTGTCGGCCAAGTGCTTAAGTGTGATGAACTCAGGCTAGCTTGTTTGTTGTATAATGAGCGGCCACCAGTACTATGCTAACTAGCAAATATCTTTGAAGAATGTAACACTTATGTATCCCTTCAACGTAAAGGTGAAATTCTAACAGTAAGTGAAATAGCAGCTGCATTTTGAATACAAATGTCTGGAAATGTTTCCATTACTATGTGATGATATAGTGGGGTGCATTAGGAAGGCTGTTGCCAGCAGTTTGAGAGAGGTAATCCTCCCACTCTACTCAGCCCTGGTGAGGCCACACCTGGAGTACCGTGTTGAGTTCTGGGCTCCCCAGTACAGGACAGACATAGAGCTGCTGGAGACAGTCCAGTGGAGGACTTTTAACAATGATTAGGAGACCGGAGCATCTCTCTTACAAGGAAAGGCTGAGAGAGCTGGGCCTCTTCAGCCTGGCGAAGAGAAGGCTGAGAGGGGATCTTATCAATGAATACTCATTGAAGTATCTTAAGGGAGGGTGTCAAGACGACAGGGACAGACTCTTTTCGGTGGTACCCAGCAATCGGATGAGAAACAATGGGCACAAACTGAAACACAAAAAGTTCCAGCTGAATATGAGGAAAAACCTCCTTACTGTGAGTGTGACAGAGCACTGGAACACGTTGCAGAGTCTCCTTCTCTGGAAATATTCAAAACCCACCTAGATGTGATCCTGTGCAACGTGCAGGGGACCCCACTTGAGCAGGGTGGGTTGAACTAGATGATGTCCAGAGATCCCTTCCAACCTCAACCATTCTGTGTTTCTGTGATTTTATTGCCAAAAGTGATGCTCATCACCTACAAAAAAATACTATATCTGTACTCTTAAACTTAGAAATAAATTTATAACAGGTTAAAAAATCTTCCAAAGAGCTTCAGTGGGTTTTGAGCCCATTTGTTGAAAGTATGCAACACCTTCTGATTAATTTGCAAGAACATATAGATACTAGGGAAGATGGAAATTTACTAGCCAAATTTCAAGAAAAACCTTTGTATACCTAGTATATGGGATTAAAGGTATGTATCAAGACTTAGTAGATGCAGCCAATGATGTGTTTCTTCGATTTAGATCTAAAGATCTTAGTGAATCACCTTTATCATCTAAGGCAGCCATTAAAACAAAATATTAAAATAAACTGATCTTAGAACCAGGCCTTCAAAACACTATATTGTGAAGCTTTAAACCAAGATTTTAAAAAGTAATGAAGAATGTTATATTTTTAGTGAGAGCAAAAAGGCTTTTTGTACCATTAATAAATCAAAATATTTAAAAAATATTAGCTTTAGTTTATTCTTTTTGATTTCTATATTTTGTGTTTTATAAGGTACTTGTTAGTGCAACAGCACATGTACATTCATTTATAAATTAATACACATACATTGGAGGTGTTTGCTTAAAACATCTTTATTGATAGCAGCAGTGTACTAACAAAGTATTTGGAAACAACTGCATTATAAGATTCTAAAAAAAGAAAACATAACAGAGAGAGGACTCGCTTTATCCCTAACACTGACACTTTAAGCAAACCTGGGCTATCAAGTATGAACATAAATCTGTAACCCTTTTCATGGGATTACCTGTGACCCTCTACTACATGAGCAGTAATTCAGATTATAACCTAGTATGCTAGATGCTAACCCTAGAAGGTGCACACACACAAACACATTTGTGCATAGAAGAAGAAAAGTTAGATCTATCATCTCCTCACCAGTAATCAGGGAACTCAAGAAGAGGGAATTTAGAAATTTCTCTTTAGATCTTCCTACCTTGATTCAGAATTTCCACAGTTTTCACGCAATTTGAACAACGGTACAGGCAGTAGTATAAACTACTATCATTTGAAAACATCTTCTCAGTCCTCACCAACGTATTCAGCTGTTGGTGAGGGTTCTACAAGATTAAGTTTTGCTGACATCTCTACTGCTACCCTCTCCAACCTTGCCCCAGCAGAGTACCCCCCAGTGGTGTCAGCAGAAGAAACAGATTCAGGTTTCAAAACCCTATCAACCTAAAGGGCTGACAGAGCAGCAGAAGAAGCAAGCTGGAGTGAACTGGTAAGTATTTCTTATGACTGCTATCCTGAAACCAAAATATAAAATGATGCAAATCAGTCCAGAATTTAAAAAAACTAAGTCAATTTCAAGTGAAAAGGTTTTGTTTTTTTTTTTTTTTTGGTAATTTTCTATTTCAATATGCATACACTCCACATCGCATCATGATAGACTGCAACTTCTTTTCCAAGTGCCTAAAATGTTGTATTGTCTACTACCTCCTCCCCTTTCTCCACACAAAGCATCACTGAGTTTAGAGCGCTAGCACGCCAGAGTTTTTAAAAATACAATTGTTGGAGTTTTTGAGGTTTACAGGAAAAGACAAACAGGATACCGAAGTTTCATACAGATTCTTAGTAGATCAGATGTAATTTTCTCGATTCACTGAAATGGATGTCTTTACCAACAGTTATAAACAGGGCAAAACCCAACCATAATCAACTCAAGAGAAGTCTACATACTTCTTAGAATTTTGAGAATACAAGCAATCTCTCACTCCAACCTGTATCAGCAGAAATGGTTTAATCCATCTTGAAGTCGAAAAGGAAGAAAGATACAATCTATAAAGAAAATATGTTTACTTTCTGTAAATCATTGGAAGTTAACAAGTGACAAGTGAGAGGCATTTCATTCTCTTCGCTTTGAAGTTTGACTTTAAAATTGATGTTCCATTAAAAAAAAGGAAAGAAAAAAAAGATCTGTATGACAGCCAGTTTAATTGCATTAAAGAAACAGGACCTAGGTTCTATAATAAGGATGTTAAAATATAAGTTCCGAGAGATAGTAGCTGTCAGGTATTCATAATACCCTTGTCATTTTCCTTTCCACATTTGTGGGCTTCTTTAATTTTCCCTGCATTTCTTGAGGCATGGTCTACAAGCAATTCCTTCTAACTAAAGAGCGTGAAATATTATCTGATGTAGTCTAGCCAGTGTCCATAATTTTTCTAATTTTTCTCACAATCAGTAATGCTCATTAGTGCAAAGTAGCACTGCTGACCTCCAAAAAATTCATCACCTGAACTGGCACCATTAACTACTGAGATTCTGGTATCAAATCCCTAGGAATAGGACACAAGGACCATTAACAGTGAAATATTTCCTTAACTTAGAATACTGTTATAATTACCTGTTACCTACTGCCTAATGCTGGTATGTAAATAACATCTCAGAAACAGCAGTTCCGGTCTTCTGCTCATCAGAGTTCCCCTTGCTTAAAAACAAACACAAGTGCCCTCTCTCTCGCCCCCTTCTCTTCCTGTACAGCCCAGGGTCATTGCCTTTGCTTAATATGCTTTTATTGGAAACAGTTCAGCAAAAGGCAAAAGAGAACACCATACTCACCATGCTGTGGACACCTGAAGTAGCATAAAAGAGAGGGCTTGGGTTCAACACAACCAGCTTTTTGCATGTGCACCTCTAACTTTTTTTTTTTTTCCCTCTTCTAAAAAAAAGCCTAATTGAAACTGGAAAATAGGAGGAAATCTCTGCTATCTTCAGGCACCTAGCATAAATTAGAATACTGTTGACTTTTCCTTACCCTTTCTGAATATGGTCAAGCAAGAGACTCTGCTGGACAATCCAGAGTTATGGCCTTTCTTCTTTGGACTCTTTCTATTGAAAAATCATCCATATCTTACACATAATTAGTGAAAAGGGCAGTAATACAAGGGTTCACTCTCAGTTAACTTTCATCTGAGTTTGTCAGTTTACCCTATCCCACCCTTCATGTTACTTCCTTTTGCTCTGGTCTTGCACTGCTGACCTTCTAGCCAACTCTATCCTGTAGTCTAACTTGCCTTTTTTCCTACCTTCTTTACTGAGGAAGGCGCTTCCAAGATACAAACATCAACAGAAATTATAAACACTATCAAGACTAGAATATGATGTGTTCATGGAAAATAACAGGGTTAGGCAATAGAAGCTACAGAACAGAGGTTCTGTTAATATAATCTATAAATAAAGACAATATTCATTAACTGTTGAAGAGCATTTGTGCTCCTCTAGGCACTTAGTTCCGTTACTTAAAACCGAGTTCCTGCTTTTGTAAATCTCTCTTTTAAATTTAAGAGTATGTCACATAAGCCTTCTACCCCTTGCTCCAAGCAAATTATAGGTATTACTTGGTGATAGATGAGTGGGGGCAACAGTAAAATGAAAACAGCATCATGTGATAAAAGGTATTCCTTAATAAGAAATCATTCATTACATACACTGTACTTTGTTCTACTGAAAAAAAAAAAGACAGCTATACACATGGCTGCACAAAACAGTTACTGGAGCATCATAGGAATATGAAATAGAAGCAAGTGTGACGGATAAAGCAATAATGATGTTCTTTTTGGTATTGCTTGAATGAGACTCCTTCTCTACCATGCAAACAAATCACAGCAACGACGACAAAGTGAACACACAGTAATAACCTGCAGTAGCAATTGTATACATTAAAAATGAACAGTAAATTCTCAGGATACGATTTCTGTGTGAAGAAGTGTAGTTTCATGCATGCTGACAAAATGAGGTCACGTTTATAAAGTGTAGTTTTCAAAGCATATAGTCAAGAAGCCTCTCTCACCCCTAGTCCTTGAGTCAAGTAACTGCATTTGTACAGTAGCAATGTCAAATCTGATTTGGTATGGAAGACTGACACTGTGACACTTTTGTTTGTTTCTAAAAACACTAAACAAGCAAACAACAAACAAATGAACGACAACAAAACTGTCTCTCCAATATATTTAAGAAAAAATGCATCCCTAAATGCAGTTATTTATTTTCAAACTACTTTGCAAGAAAAAGTAACACAGCTTACTCAAAGTACCAGATTTAATAATTTTTGCACGTTTCTACCCGCTAATTTTTCAAACTCCCTGTAAATACCTATGAAATGAAACTAGAGAATGCTTTGGAGAGATAACAGGCCTAAAAAGACGAATCGTTAACACCGAAACAGACTAAAACCAAGTATTGTGTCACAGAGTCATTAGTTCTTTTCAATACCCTTAAGTTTAACTTCACTAGCTTACCCCTTAAAACAAGGTCCATCTGATATGAACACACAGTGACGAACAAAGACTGCTAATTCACAAACAGCACTTGGAAGCCCTGGGATGAAAAGCAACAGAAGTTATGTTGCAAAAGAACTATCTGAGCATTTAGACCTCTGTGTGAGGGCTAGGTTGACAATGGACCCAAGAGATGACAATTTATCACTGCTGATTTAGAGTGCACTCATTAGGTTAAGCTTCCATAAGAGTCTTCTGTTTTAAAAACATCAGGAAACAGAGTATCGATTTAAGCAAAATAAAAGTTCAACACACTAAAAAAAAAAAAAAAAAAGTGAATTTCTGCAGGGTCTTCGAAAAACATGTGAGATGACGGTGGACTATTTTTTTTCTTTTTTTTTTTTTTTTTAATAAACCGGAAGTTGAAGGAAGACAAGAAATTAGATATAAAAAGGCCAATCAGAATGAGCAAAAGTAATGCTAAATGCCAAATTCTTAAAACTTAAAGTTCACATTTAAGTTTCTTCAGGGAAATGTTATCTAAGATATCTTAAAAAATAAAACAAAACAACAACAACAAAACCACTTGCACTCAATTTGATTTAGATGCACAGAGAAGAATTACCTTATTCATCAGTACCAGTAAAAAGCAAAAGGGACAATAAGTACAAGGTTCAGGCAATCAAACATTATTTCCCGTCCTCAGCCACTAGGAAGCCTGAACTCAAATTAATTTCCTGACAAATGCCAACAACTCAAAGGACAGTAAAAGATACACTGCATTTGTACATAGTCCCACAGCCTCTTTGATGCCACTACTATAAACTTTACCCAAAGTAAAGGTATCAGAATTGTATTCTCCATCCACCAACTTTCACCTCTCTATGAACCACATCGCAAGCCTTTCTCTAAGAGCCACAACTCACAAATCTTAAGAGCACAAAAGAATTCTGGGAATACCTCACAGGCAGGAGGAAATATCAGTGGTTCCCCAGGGGAACCACTGCACTGCTGGGCAACGGAACTATCCTTCGATATGCAGCTGGTGCTAGCTGCAGCATGTCTCTACCGGGAGAACCTTCTGAATCACCAGCAAAAAAAAAAAAATAGTATTACATCGAAGTCAATCCTGCCTCCCCCCAGTAGTAAATAAATAAATAAAAAACATTGAGATGCTCTGTCTGGTGAGGTCTGGTGTATGCACTAGCTGTACCATAATAACTTAATTCTTAATGCTTCATTCTGTATTAAGGAATGTGAAAAGCTGGTATCATCTAAAATTTTGAAACTCTCAGAATGGTGAAACAGAAGCACGTATTTGCCAGCCCAGTTAGGTTAGACAATGACTGGGACATGGAAAACTCAGCAGGTGTCCTAATGTCAACTCTACACCACATGCACAATGAAAGCTGTACTGTGAATTTAGAATTTCTTCTTTAAACTGGAACGGTTTCCAGACAAAACAAAACAACAACAAAAAAAAAACCTTTGGATTTGATACATATTCTGTCCGAACTTTTTAAGATAAGTGAAAAAACATGTTTAACTTAGATTGGGATACCTTATCATGCTTTAGTGTGTTTTATTCCACAAAAGATAATTCTTGATAGAATGGCAACTTACTAATCAAAGAGCATATTACTAGTAACAGAAGAGAAGCACTTACTTTATACCTGCTTGCCCTTCACAGTAAATTCTACAAGTAGTTTACTTTATCTTTCAAGAATTTTTGTTGATCTCAGAATTTGCCTGCACTAAAGTATATCTTTATATGCAGTTTAAGGTACATACTCTCTCTCGCTATATACACACATTTTTCTTAATATTACCTATTAAATTTCTACCAAAAGAGAAGAGAACAAGAGGGGAAAAAAATCTCTCCAAATACATTTGAGAAGTATCTGTTTAACTCCAACTTATTTTTCTTGAAAGTAAGAATATGGAATAGTGTTTTTTAAATTTATCTGTTCAATCTTCCAGAGAAGGTATGAATTTATACAGCAATCTGAAACCTGTTGACAAAGTCTTTAGTCTTTACTTACACATTTTTTGTGGTCCACAAACTACTACATGCTTGAAAATATTTAAACCCACAGAAATCACTATCTCCTGTTAACATCAGCTTTCAAATGTGTAAAGAATGGTAAAATTCTTTGGTGTAAGCAGCTGCTTACTGGACTGCACCCCAGCCAGCCACTTTCCAGATAAGCTGTCCTGAGCACATCAATTTCAGCCTACAAAGAAGGAAGGTCTGCCCAAGTCCTCCATACCTTGTTCTACAGGAAACATAGGAAGAGCAAAGAGACAGGAAATCAGATTACTATTCAATTAGCACCAATGTTTCACTTTCGCAGTCCCTGTTCTACCTGGAGCTTGTCTTGCTGTTCAGGTATAACTGCCCCTCCTTGCTGATTAAGCTTTCTTATTACTGGGTAACTAGTATGCATTTACTTGTATTCAAGTTTGCAACGAGAATGCTTTCAAGAGCACTACACAAAAAATGCATTGCCTAACTTTAAGAGTCAGCTTCTCAGAGAATTGCCATTAAGTTTTTACATCTAAACGCACTTGCTAACTGGATGAACAGTACCTGTAATATTTTACCTTGAGCTACTTAAAACATTCCACAGTAGTAATTTCTAGTAAAGAAGAAGCTGGAGACTAGACTCTACTGCAATTATCACACAGAAATCAGAACATCAAGCAACAAGATTAAATGATAGTGTTTATCTTAGTCTACAAACCTCCATCATGCCTGGTACTAGAACTGAAACTGATTTATAGCTTCACGGGTTGCTAACGTAGGCAAGGAAAATCCAAACAGTGCCCAATTTATTCAACCATGAAAACATGAGAGATGCACTTTACCACCTGTAGCAAAACAGAAATTCAGGCTCAGTACCTACAACAACAGAAAGCGTTCTGCTCATCTACCAGACAGATGAATATACACAGCAGTGGAAAGGAGAACAGCAAATCAGCTATTTCTTTCACCAGCTTCAGAAATGCATCCTCTTTACTGCTAGTCGCAGGGAGCAGAGGACAGCTACTGTTCCTCACCACGGTGCTGGCAATGTATGAAATATAAGGCTTATGGCTGGTCCTTTCTCCAGCCCTCCTAATGCTGACAGTTCTACAGGCTTTCCACACCTTCTGCAAGTCAAGGTATTCCCTTAAAACAGTATCAAGCCAAATCCATGAGGCCTGTGTGTTTTTGTTAATAGTCTGGATCCACTGCAGTTCTTAACTTTGCAAAGCAGTGCTGGTGGCTCCCACAGATCAGGCTGTATTTCATAGTGACCAGGGCTGTCACTCCAGAATGACAGCTATGCAAGTTTACAGGAGACATCAAAGAGGGGCAAATGGACATACTACACTTGTAAAGTATCATATTTGTAAACTGACATAATTTTCAAACATTTGTTAATTATCACCAATGCTACCGCTTGGATTATCACTGTATTCACCTCCATATCTTCCTTTCTACCTGTTCTTGAAACTTTGATCTTCTTTGCAGTTTCTTCACAGAAGCAATTCTCAATTGCTTTCTCATTTTGCTTCTCTCCCTAGTTTAGTTAAGGAAAATGCACTAAGCCCAGTACTACTTTACCACTGATCTTCCATTCTGTAGAATTCACACTTCCGGATTTAAAAATTAAAGACAGCAACACTTCCCTGATTACAGATGGGCATTTGTTTGCAGTAAGTTGCAGTTGACTTAGGCATTTCCCTTTCTATTAAAATAAATAAATAAAAATATTTAGAACTCTGGAAAGTTATAAAGATAACAAAAAGAAAAAAAAAAAAAAACAACACACACACAAAAAAGACTAAACAACTGAGGCAAGTCAGCTTAAGGTATCCCATAAGTGGCAAACTCCTTTTGCAATGATTATTTTAATAATGGAAACAGGCAAGAAAGAAAAGGGCTCCATCACTTAAAATGGAAAGTTTTCATCTTTCATTTACAAAAACAGAGTTTCCTGATGATACATAGCAAACATGCAATTAGGCTTTCCAATACATGCCCATGAAATAGGCTGCAGTATTAATAATTGATACAAGTCTAGCAAAAAAAAAAAAAAGTTTTCACAAAAAAATGTATAATTTTTAAAGATGGATTCAGTAGCACCTTTAAGATGAAAAACCAAGTCTTGTGACTACCAGGTTTCAAGTACTAGGAACATTCCTGATATTGCAACAAAATTGCTGGGAGGTTTTTATGATGGTTACTTGTTTTAGTCTTATGAATTGCTACAGCTTTTAAATAACCTTGGTATTTATAGGCAAAGTTTGATACAAAGTAGTTTTCCTACTTATCCTTGGCAAGGTGGCCTGCCTGCTTCATATAGTAAACAAATTACACAAAAATTCATCAGAGTTGTCCCCGATAAGTTAATGTTTGAGATCTTAGAGCTCAGAAGACTAGCCTTGCTCATGCCATCTTTTTTGTTCATGTTTCCCTTCTCATCTGACAAGGCTTGTTTTATTTTATTTTATTTTTCAAAGTAACCAGCACTATTTTGCCACACCCTAGAAGAAACTCCAAATTAATCCACTAACTAGAACAGTTTCACCTTTACTGGAAGCACAAATCTTCAAGAAATACATATCAGAGAGTACAAATTATTCACAGGATAGAAAGGTTATCATCTTTCTAGAACATTACTTCATGCAACAGAAAGCTTGAAATAAAAATACCCAGAAGTTATTGAAGTTTATTTAGTTTTACTGATCATCGGTGTCTTCTGAATGTCACCTGAACACTTCTCTCTTCCCTTGCTATCCACTCCACCACTCACTGTGGTGTGTGCAAGCTTAATGGGCAGCCAGTGCTGACAGCAGGCAATTACCTCCTTCTTGCATTTCTTCACCTGAAGCAATAATTCAGACTTCTCTCTCCTACCCAAGTGGATGTTTCCACAATGTCCACAGAACTCAGTTTTCTTTATGACCTTTAACTTATGGAATGAACTAACAGGCTGTGATCAGAAAGACGGGCAGCATAACAAATGGGGACACTAACAACAAGGTCACAACCATCTCTTAGAAGAGAAGTCTAAAACCACTTTTTGTTAGCAAGTTTGCCCTGTTATCTTAAAATTCTAGCATTTACCACATTTTCAGTTTTAGAAATCTGAACTTCTTAGTGCAGGAGACTCTTGTTGAACTTCACATCGTTCTAGTAAGAGAACTTTTAATTCCACCCCTACAAACTGTCTGCCATCCTGCACAGTGACAGGGAAGTTCTAACGAGGGTATTCCAACCAAGTGAACATTCCACACATGCTAGAGCACTACCATTCAGAATCATTCCGTATTAGAGGTCTGGCTTTTTCATTTGTTTGCTTTGTGATTTTTTTTTTCTTTCAAATTAAAAAACAGCTGGAAAACTGGACTTCCACTTTGGAAAACAAATACATAGTCCACATTTTCAGTAGTTATACTGCTTTGACAACACCATGAAAAAGGAAGCCTCATGAAGTACTACATATCAAAAACTAAAATAACAGACTACTACTCCTGCTTTAGAGATGGTCTAGCAAAAGTTTTTTACAACACATTATGTATACGTGCCTTGCACTTTCACAGGCACTAGCTTTACTTTATCTTTCCAATCCTGTTTCAGCTTTTGACACTTCAAACATTTTGTTCCCTTAAAAGTGTAAGGCTGTTCTGTTGGATGCTGGAGCAACTTTTTTTCTACTTAAGTTTTATCGTGTAAGTTATCAGCATAATCATTACAATTAGTAGTTGAAGCAACGTGAACGTAACATGCAGATTAAGCATGGCCAGTCCTCCTAACTATGGTCTGCTTGCTAACCAGGAAGCTTTGGCACAAAGTTCAAATGTAAGTCAATTTTAGTAAACAAAATATACAAGAGTACACATCCAAGAATAACTGAAATGAGTGCTTACCTTGACTCTCCACTGCTGTTTCTTACACTTTCTTCATCACTGTGCCCATTCATTGTAAATATTAAGGAGTTTAAAAGATAAATAAAAGTCCAGTCAAGTTACAAGGTGGATGTCAAGAATCCACTTCCTGGTACTGTATGTTTTCCGGGTGATATGTATGGTCTACTGTTCTCTGCAGATAGTCGAGATTTTTTCCCCAAATACCTAAAATGGTAAAGAAAAATATTAACAAAATTTGAAATGAGGTTTTCAACTGAAAAACTACCAAAAACAACTTGCTGTGCCACACTAATACTGAAAGGGGGCATCTATCACATTTGACATTACATCTTTTTAATCAAAAAATAGCTTTTTGTGTTACCCATTCCTAATTGTTTGCTTTATCACCATTTCTTATCTGAAAAGAAAATCTTTCCTGATGTCTATGAAAATTAGAAATGATTCTTCTCAACAGGTCTTTTTATCAGCTACACTTAATTAAATATATATATATATATATATATATATATACAGAAAGAACCAGGATACACAAAATGCACAAAAGGAAAGACCTGTCTCGTCTTTTGCCCAACTGCAGTCAGGTCCCAGCATACAGGCCCTTATGCTCCTTTATGTAACTTTTCATTGACATTACTACAAAGATGACAGCTCTGCTGAACCACCAGCTGCAGAGCATGAAATGTTATGGAAATGAACCTCTCTTCAGCATTGTAGGACAAGAAGAATGGTTTACTGTGTGTTTGCACCACACCTTGTGGCATAACTTTTGCCATAGTTCTGACTTCAGGAAAAACTCGATGTAAATTTTTGAGGAAAGCTGCCTCCCTAAACATATAGGTAAAGAACAGGGACGTTAACAATCTGCTTGCTCAGTAAGACGCGTTTCATGCAGGCAACAACCGCAGTGGAAGCACTTCCAGATACACACACACATAATGTTTACATCCAGCTGGGGGTAGAGGCAGGAAGATAAATACTGCCCTGCTTTAAAAAAAAAAAAAAAAAAAAAAACACGACTGAACTAAATCAAACCAGCCAGCTCTCACAGATGGAATGATCCTCGCCTCACATGCGAGATAATCTTCAGTCCGATCACTGCAGTATCAGATGCACCCGGCGAAAGTTTAGGCTCACGGTAAACCGGCTGCACACATAAACTCACGGGATAATCAGATAAAGCGCAGCACCTCGCAGGTCTGGCCGCGTGAAAGCGATCAGGGGCCCGCCTGCGGGTTCCCTGCCCCCCGGCGCCCTCCTTGGCGTGCAACAGCCCCACATCGGGGCCCCGCTCACGGGGGCGAGGCAGGGAGGGAAGGATTGAAAGGGGGGGGGGGGAAGCCTCGCTGCGGGCCGGGAAATTCCCCAGGCTCACGCAGCACCGCCGCAGACACCCGGGCCACCGAACAAAGGCGATGACGGAGCGAGAACGGTCGGAAGGGGCCCGGGAACCCCCGAAGCGCGGCCGGGGACCCCCTGCCGGCTGCTCCCGGCCGCCCGGTCCGAGAAGGCCTCGCTCCGCGCCGCCCGGGGCGCGAACAAACGCTCCCCGCTGCCCGCGGGCCCGGCGCTGCCGGGAAACGCCGCCAGCAGCCGCGGGGCTCCGCCGCTTCCCGCTGGGCCGCCCCGCACCGAGCTCCACTGGGCGCCGTCCGGGGCTGCCTCCCGGCCCCCGGGCCGGCGGCGCGGCCTGCGCGGGCGCCGCTCCCGGCCGCGGCTCTCCTGCCTGGCGGCGTCTCCAAGGCCGCCGCTGTCCTCCATGCTTCCCCCGGCGCCCCCCATGGCCGCAGGAGAGCCAGGGCCGCGCTCCGCCGCCCGGTCGGCTCGGCACGGGCTCCCCCCGCAGGAACCTGAGAGCTCCGCTCGACCCCGGCTGCCCGCCCCGGCCGGCCCGCTCCCTCCTCCGACGGAAAACAGCCCGGAGGCCCCGCAGCAAGCAGCCATCCGCACCCCCCGCCTCGTCGCCGCCCGCCCCCGGGAACCGCACGACCCCGCACCGGCGACCGGGGGAGAGGAGCCATGGCGGGCCGCTGCCTACCTGCGTGCGCCCGGCCCAGCCCGGCCCAGCACGGCAGGGCACGGCCTCGCCAGGGCCGCCCCGGCCCGAGCCTGCGCTACGCCCCGCGGGGAGCTCCGTGCCGCAGCCCTGGGTCCGAGCCGCTCCCGCGGCCGCGGCGGGGCCTGCGCCGCCGCCGCTCCTCCCGCTGGCCGCCCTCGGCCGGCTCGAACAATGGGGCCCAGCAGCGGGCAGGGAGGGGCGCGGGGAGAAGCGGGGCTGGGCGCCGCTCCGGCTCCGGCTTGGCTCGGCTCCGCTCCGCCGCCGCTCCTCAAGTCCTGCCGACCGCCGCCATCACGCCGCCGCTCCGCTCAACCTCCCCCTCCCGCGGTCGGATGGAAACCCCGGGCGTGATGTCAGCCCTGCGCGCTGGGACCGAGCGGGAGGAGGAGGAGGAGGAGCGGGAGGAGCGGGAGGAAGGCGGGGAGGAGGAGCCCCGGCCGGGAGGGCCTGATCAGCGCCACCGGGGCTGCCGCAGCGCCTCCCGTCCTCGGACGGGGACGGGGCCGCCCGAGGGCGCAGGGCCTGGCCCGGAGGGGCGCCGTGGTTAGCCCTCTGCGCAGCGCGGCAGTTTTATTTTTTTACTATTTTTTTTTTTATTATTATTTTTTTGTGTGTGTGTGCGGTTGCGCTAGGTTTTCCCGTGAAAATCGCGGCCCGGTAGCAAACGGGCGCGCTTCTCGCTCACCCTGCGCAGTCACGAGTGGTGTCGGGGCGCCCTTGGGAAGGTTTGGCTGGAGGCAGACCTCCCTCCTGCCTGACACCCGCTGTCTCGAAGCAGCTTATAAGGGAGCCGCTTGTTTACGGTGGCTCGTGTTCCTTCAAAAAAAAAAAAAATAATAATAATCGTGGAAGTCCTGCTTCTGCGGGGTTCAGAACAGGGCGACAAAGGGACGCGGGGGCAGCCGGGTGGGCGCTGCGCCACAGGCAGCAGGGCTCCGAGGCTGGGCACCCGCTGGAATGAGGAAGCAGCTCACCTCCCCTCTGCTCCTCGGGTTCACGCCTTCGCATTTAGTCCGCCACACCTCTGCGAGGTTGGTGCTGTTGGAGATGTGGTGCCAGAGCTGGGCATTTCTTCAACACCCTGCAAAAGAAGTCAAGATTAACATGAAAACATAATTGGCCCATCAAGGCAGGGAAGACCAGAAAGAAGAGGGTGGCTGCCTGGTTGCAGTAGAGCAAGGTGGTTACAGTAGCTGTCAAACTAATTCAGGCATGAAGAGCTGTGTTGGCCAAGGGCCAACATCTGAGCCACAGTCAGTCAGCTGGAGACCTCATGGGCCCATGGCTTACCTCATGGTTGCCCTTCAAGGGTGAGTAAAGCCAGGCGTCTCTGTGTTCACTGGAGGGTGGACAGCCAGTGCTCCTGCGGCCCCTTCAGCTGGATGGCTGCGGTTTCCTGGAGCTGCTCCTTCAGCTCAGCACATGGATTGTGCCACATGCACCAACTCTGAGAAGTGGCAAAGGCTAGATGAAGCATATCCACCAGCCTGTCTTTCAAGCAGCATAGGAAAGTAAACCAAAATCTCAGGGGCTGAAGGCAGAATATATATATATGTTTTCCCCCCCTAGATCTGCATCTTAAAAGATGCACCAGGAATTGCTCAGTCAAGAAAATGTCTTCCAGGTCTACAAAAAGTCTATATCAAACTCTTTTGCTCATTGAAGCATTTATGTCTCCCTAAGTCAGCTGAAGGAAGAATATTTTTGTGACAGACAAGGGTGCTGCAAGATCAATAGACTGAAGTTTCAGTTCAAGTGTCAGAATGGAAATAACTTTTAAATCAGGGTAATTAATTAAAACAACAACAGCAACAAGAATAAACCTTTACCAAGGAAGATTCCAATCCTAATAGTTGAAGGATTTTTATTACTTTTCTGGATTTGTTAATTTTAAGGAAAACCATAGGAAACCACTGCTTTGTTCAACCAGCAGTTACAGACCTTACACAGAAATTTTGGAATAAAGCAGTTACCTGCAGCAAGCAGGTGACAGCACCAAGTTGATAAGAATTCTGAAACATGCTACGTCTTAGGTACACAACTTATGTGGCTTATGTAGATGAATAATTTGAATCATATATAGGTGATGAACAATAATCATAATAGTTTTCAGAGGGTGTCCTTAGAGCTAGTTGCAAAACTTTTGTAGGTCAATATAGATACATAAATACATACTTTACCTGTATGATATCAATATGATCCACAGAATCAGTAAAACCTCTAATAATGAAACCACACCTAAATAGACATAAAAGGAATACATGAATTTAGCATCCCTTTCTGTTTACAGAATCTCTCATACAAACTGCTACACACTGTCTAGCTGGAGATATATTAAAAGTGCTCAGGTAAGAAAGGAAGTAGGGGAACAAAACAAAAGAGAACACCAAATAAATTCCAGCAATTCTAGTTGCTTAGCTACAGAATGCACTCAATTCTTATTAACTATCTAAAAACCTAAACATCATTAAAGGGCGTAGATGTTAGTCAAATTCCTCTATCTTTGCTTCCAACTTCCTCTCTTCATGATCCTAATTACTCACAGAGATAGTCTTTCTTTTTCATCCTTCCCTTTTCTTCATTTCCCTTCCTTCTTACTCATTTGTAAGAAGTCATGTAAAGAAAATAGTTTTATTCAGCTAAAAAATATCTTTCCAGGTTGCTGTTTAGAGTTATGTGCAAAAATCCATTTTGATATATGTTGATTTTTAATCTATCAACAACAATAATGTTTCCTAGAGGAAAAGACAAATGAGGAGCAGCTGAGGTCCCTTGGTTTGTTCATCCCAGAGCAGAGGCGGCTGAGGGGAGGCCTCATGGTGGCCTGCAGCTCCCTCACGAGGGGAGCAGAGGGGCAGGCGCTGAGCTCTGCTCTCTGGGGACAGCAACAGGACCCGAGGGAATTGCATAGAGCTGGGACAGGGGAGGGTCAAGCTGGGTGATAGGAAAAGGTTCTTTACCGGGAGGGTGGCTGGGCACTGGGACAGGCTCCCCAGGGCAGTGGTCACAGCACCGAGCCTGCCGGAGTTCAAGAAGCATTTGGACAATGCTCTCAGGCATATGGTTTGATTTTGGGGTGGTTCTTTGTGGAGTTGGACTCAATAACTCTTGTGGGTCCCTTCCAACTCAGGATATGCAATGACTCTGTGATTCTAATCAACTCCTGTTGATAAGTGAAAGTCAAGTACTATTCCCATGAGTCCAATATGTTGCTTTAGTCATTAGTACAGAAGTTAACAAAGAAATCTCTCTTCTTTCAGGTTAAAAGTCAAGGCCGAATGTCCAAGTTTGTTTGTTTATTTATTTATTTATTATTTTGTTTGTTCTTATTTGTTTGGTTGTATTTATTTATCTATTTACTTATTTTTCTGGTTTCACATGACAACTACTAATTTGTCTTTTGAATGGTTAGAGTCCCTTTGGTGACAGGTCCTACATTTAGATATCATTGATCGATCTGCACATAAACAGTTTCCCGTGAAGGTTAATACCCCGAATCAGTGAAAATTTTTAATACATGCACAATTTTCTGGCATTCTCGGGGTGCTTTGGGCCTTTGTTTCATTAAGAAGGTGGGCGTACTCTTTGAGATTAACTACACAATAAGAAGATCTGACTGTACTTAAATTAATTGCATTTGCAATAGCTTATTTTAGCTATCAAAAGTAACACTGAAAATATGATAGAATGAGTATTAGTAGAAATTAATAAACTGTGTGAGTGCTAAAGAATTCTACCAACAGTACTGTCAGGATTGTAACATCCTATTTCTGGTGCCTTTTGCAGGTGCACAGCACCTCTATCAGCTTTACAGTTAAATCCAGCACAGCATACCAGCTGTCTTGGAGAGCTGCCCTGTGGTTGCTAAAAGGTTCTGGAGTGGACAATGCTGTTTTAGATTAATTAAGCAATAACGCACATACTTGCACCTGCTACGAATACCTATTTGCCAGGAAGGCATTTACATGTAATCTTTACCATAATTTGTTACTATTGGAGAGTGTGCTATAAACTGTGCTTTTATTGCCAGGAGTTCAACACCGGCAGTTTTAGCATTCAAATTAATAAGTTTAAACCTACCTCCTTTCCAATGAGGATCAATCTTTAGCTTGTTTGTACAGTTCTGTATTTTAATTAGAACTGTGAGAAGTCTTTCTGCTTCCTGTCTAGCAGTCAAACTAACCCGTGCTTTCACTAATAGAAATTGTTTTCTGAACACAACACTTAAAAATACTAGTCTACACTTTGCAACCGAGGAGATAGTCTCCATTTCCTAAGTCTTTTACACATGTGCAGTTCTCTAGGATGTGTACTTGCACATATCCTTTCATTTGTGTTTATGAAATGAAGGTGCCTCATATTTTCTAACTTCACCTGGTATCACTGCAATACTAGGCAAGATTAAGATTCAAGTAGAACAAAGTTCTGTTTCAGCAAGACATTAATCAAACTCCTAATTACAAAACCCAGAAGTCTCCATTTTGCTTCATGTTTTTCTTAATAGTCTTCCTAGCTTCCTAGCTTCCTTCACCTAAATTCTTTCAGTAGAATTTCTCAGCTTTCTGTAGCTTGCATTACAATTCATGAAATGACATACCCTGCTCACCTCCTCAACAATCTCTTCCTACAGCAAGCCTTTTTGTTCAAAGAGTACTTCTAGGGTACATGAGAAATTGACATCCTGGCCTTCCTTGGAACCAAGGTATGGTTTCACAATGGTTTAAATGAACTGGAGTTAGAGATGCTGTGATCGCATCCTCCCTTTTTCCATGCCATTCAAAGATTAACCCCTTTCAAAAATGATTGCTTTCTGGACATTTTGACTTTCTGAACTAGGTCACCACACAGTTGCACATGCAATGATCCATGTGTAATAAATCAGCAGCAATTGTGATTTACAGTGGTTAGAAATTGCCACAACTACCAGGAGATTTTTCTCCACATCCCTGTGAGAAATGGATTTCTTTCACCTTAGAATTTGTTTGTATTACAACTCAGTCAACTCCTTCTTGCCCAGATGGCACAATAAAGTGTGCATGACCTTCCTATCTTAGCAGCTTTTCACACCATAAGTAATATTGACTTCTGTTAAACATATCTTCTAGTCTGTATCAAGCAACAAATACACGTGACACACAATGTTTTAAGGACAGTTGCATGAAGCTTTTTATTATGAAAGGAAAGCTAACACCTATGGGAATAAACTGTCTTTTTTCTGACTGTGTATTACAGGTTTCTCGCATCTAAGCATGCCTCCAGGATGTGGGTGAGAATATTGTGCCTAAAATGTCACTGATTTAGCTACTCCCAGCCTCTGGCTATTCTCAAGCTGGATTTGTGCTTGTAAACAAAATATAATCAATACACAATCCAAGTTAGGTGCACTGCTAAGTATTTAATACAATCCATTTCAATAACTATATTTTCAGGTCATTCATCTTAATTTAGTGGTGGCTAAGCTAATAATCTTAGTCATCCTAACTAGCAGTGGTGGCTAAAGTTTATCGTGGTATCTTTACATTAAAGAAAAAAAATCTTCACTGTTATGTTTTTAACATATAGTTCTTCTGGGCAAATAAGCCTTTCCATTTTAAATTTGTGAAGCCTTAAGTACTGTATCTAGCAGTCTTTAGTGATGTAAGATATACACATGAAATATCCTGACTGTTTAACGTGGTACTTAATTACATACTTAGTGTTTTATATCCTCTTTCTTATTTGCTTTCTAAACAACTTTCCTGTCCTACTTAGTGCTTCTATTTTAATCCTTTCACTCTTCAATTAATTCTAAAACATTTCCTGAAAAGCTCAAATACTGCAAAACCAGGGGAGAAAAAAAAAAGAAAAAAAAGAAAAAAAAAAGTAGAGATTAGTAGAGTTTACACGCAGAGCAGGGATAGCCTAATTTACCTGCTTTTCACTTATCCCTGTTACTTCACTTCATTTTGTATTCTCCCTTCTACATTTAAAATATTCACTAAGAGATCATCAATAACAATTTATCATCCAATGATATTGTTAAATAAGTCATCATCCTGCCACTTTACTTCTACAGCTCTCTTGCCTGTTCCTTCCCTCCTTCTAGCTTTTTCATTCACCACACCCAAAACCTCTTCTCACTTACCTCACCTCCCCCACTGGGGCCTCATCAACCAGCCAACTGCACAATGCTGAGGATTAGGGAGATTAAGGTTTAGTAGAAAACAAAGGTGACAAAAATATCTGTTTTTATAAAAATTGCTATGGGATCTATTAAAGCAAAATCAGTAAGAACAAAGAATAGGATTGGATTGTGTTTCTCTGTTTCAAAAAGTGAGAAAAACAAAATCAGTTCTTGTTTATAGGAGGAAAATCTAGTCTAAATTTCTTAAAAATTTAGCCTGTGGGTCACTTGTAAATTACTCCTGCTAGAAAACAGTTTAGTTTGCATCTGCTACTCACTTAGCTCTTGTCTTCACAAACAGCTGATCAGAAATATTAACTTCTAAACATTTTCATGTCTACTTACATTATAGTAAGATACAAGCTTTGTTAGGCTTAAATGTCGTTATCCTGTAAATATTTCAAATGCCTGCAGATTTGTTAATTACAGAGCAGGGAAACTGGAAATATGGAAGAAATCATAACAGAATCCTAGTGGCTAGTTAAACAAAATGGTTTAATTTGGCCAATTAAGTGTAGGTTTTTGAATAATATATTTATATATATATATATTTATATAATATATATATTATATATATATATAATTATATTATATATTATATTATAAAATTATATATATGTAATATATATAAATATATAATAATATATATTTATAAACTTCTTAAATTATTATGCTATCCCTTAAAAATAGGTGCATCAGTTTAAGGTAAATGATTATTTATAAGTTACTGAACAGCAACATTAGATCAATGTATTGGCTGAATATTTTGCTGAACAGATCAAAGTAGTAATAATAGCATTAGAATTTCAGTGACTATAAGGAAGCTTCAAAGTTAGCATCCATCAGGAGAGTTGAGAAAAGTTCACACTTTTCTTTTTACTGCTTTTTAGTTTGGTCTGCTCCTAAATTACTGTTGGCTCACTCTAAAGAGAGCTAAAAAGAGCCAACTCTCTAAAGAGAGCCGTTAACTCTCTCTAAAAGCAGCTGAGGTGTGTAGACCTTGACTGCCTTATAAGCATGGTGTTCCTGTCAGCCTAAACTTCTTGATGCTTAGCTAGACAAAGTATAAACTGAGATTGAAGTAACCCTCCCCATCCTCCTCACTCTTAGACACTCTTGGTATTTTCAAAATAAAGATAAAGCTATGACTACTTTCTGCAGAGACTATGGTAGGCACTTTTAAACTATATTTTAGACTAGCAGAAAGAAATGAAATCCTCAAGATTTATTCCATCACAATTCCATCACTTATTTGAGTAATAAGTCTAGCATCCAGGCCTGAAGAAAAAACTTACAATGATGATCCTTCAAGTCATAAGTAGTATTTGTATAAATAATTGTCAGGTGATAGTCTTAAACATGGCTATATTCTTACTCATATATATATATATAATATATATATATATATATTTTTCTTTAAATTCAGACTGATGATACTAATTCTTCCAGAGGATATTCAAAATAAACAAGGAACTTTTCTACTGAGAAGAAGAGGACCTTGTCATTCAGGCAGTTCTAGAGTTTTTGTTCACTTAGGTTTGGAATCTGATAATGAAAAAAAACGAACTGTTTTTCTTGATAGCATTTGATAGAGATTCTATGATGATATCATTCTGTAATGATATTGCCAGTCTTTAGTTTCATACAGTTTTTGTGTGTCTGGAAGGAAAAGCACATTTTCTGATATGAATGGGATATGTATGGCCTCTGGTCTGTTCCCTCCCCCCCGCCCCCCCCTTTTTTTTTTTTTTGGGGGGGGGGGACGACGACGACTATGCATTCAGTTCTTATCACTGTTTTCTAAGATCTCAGATTGTTCTGCTAGAAAGCGGTACCTGCTCTAACAGTAATTTCTACTGAGTTCTGGTTTATTGTTGTGTATTATGCATATGTATATTGAATTAAAGTTAAACAAAATTTTAAAAGGACAAAATAAATACTGCAAATGCCCAGGTGAAATGAACAAGCCCCTGTAAAGATGTATGATCAAATTAGCCTTTGCTTCAATTAGTAGACTTTTTGGTGTCCTATTTGATACTGAAACCAAATACATTGTTTCTTGATACTAGTTATCAAGATAGTAGGTAGGTAAGTAACATTAGTGAAATTTCTATAGATGGACCAATATATCTCCAGTATATTAACCCACAATTTGAGGTTCTAATATTATTTGTTTTCAAATGGTATCATTTTCTAAAACGATACTATCCACAATTAACTAATTTTTTTGTGTTCTAAATTTACTTTCTCATTCTAATTTTTGTTGAAAATTAGTTCATAATTTCAAGATTAACAAGTTTGCCATTGGCATATCTATTTTTTGGCCTAGATCAAAGGAATCAAGAGAAGCTGAAGAAGGGTGGGAAGCAACAGTCAGCTAGATAAAAATGACTTCAGACTATTGTAAGCTCCAAGCCTTACTGAGGCTACTCTAATTTGCATGTGATAATCATCACTATAAGCAGCCTGGTAATTCCTCATCTGCAGCTGTACAAGTGCTGTGATTATGTTTCCTGTTGCTGTACTCCAGAGTGGGTGGCAAGCCATTGCTGAGCAACAGGAGCATCTTCAGGGTATGTCTCCTTTTGTCACACTATTTTTCCTTCCAGACAGGTCGTGTTTTCTTGCAATGTTTTTTCTGAGTGCTTCGGTTATGCAGAAAAAGTGTATGGGTTCAGCAGCAGCATCCAAAACATAATACAGCTCCAAGACATGATACAGCTTATTTTGATTCTCACCTATTGATTTGCAAATCAGTATCTTAATTCAAAAGAGCATTTTGTTTTTAAAATCATAGGGGCTTTGAATGTAAAATCAGAGCTGGTTATTTTTAGAAAAGAAAACATGATGACATGAGCAGGCCCAGCCATAACCACAACAGCTAATAGATATCCTTTCCTTGTTTACAGAGTGATATTAGTTAGCTTTGTTACATGTTCAGACTGTACCTGGCAGTCTCTGAATACTTCAAATAAGAGGGGATGGGGGGAAGTATTTTGGAAACAGCTAAGAACTTTGTTTCTGCATACTTGTATCCTGTATATCACCATCACAATCTCTGTTATGTTCCATGACCTTCCTCAGTCTTCAACAATTCAGGTTTGTTGTCATGTCTGCTAACTGTCCTGAGAATGTGAGGTGAGGGAGGGGGAAAGCAAGAGGCAGCAGATTTGGCTTTGCCAAATACCAGATGAGCTCAAACTACAGCTCTTTTCCTAAGAAGCATTCTTTTAGATTTCTCTTTAAAATTACAGACTATATTTTCAGAGCCCCAGCACTTTTGATAGATTTGGCTGAACTTGCTAGCTGATCTCAAAAGTTATTGTAAAAGAAGGTGAGGAATGGAAAAGCAAATCGAGACAATGCTCTTGTATATATACATTAAAAAAATAAAAATTAAATTAAAAAAAAATAGAAAACAGTACTAGAAGTTCCAGTAAAGCACTGAAAAGAAACTACTCAGTCTTTCAAGGACACTCTATACAGTCTGCTTACAAAACCCACCTGAAAATTTAAGTTTGAAGTTAAAACATTCATTGAACAGTCCAAAACTGTCAACTTTTACATGTACACTTAAGCTATTGTAAGGCTGTTTTAGAGAGCTGTTATACTATTTCTAGTTTAGATTTAATTCTTCAGGGTATGCTGCACAAACAACATACAGGTCTTGTTCATCTGTCCCCTTTCTTGCTCTTTTTTTTTTTCTTTTTTTTTTTTTTTTTACAGGTCACCCCTCCCACAGTCAGCCTGTTTGGTAGAGTATTGACAAGATGAATGTGTCAGATCACGTGTGCCACAGAAAAACCCGGGCAACTTTCAGGGAATATATACTTCTGATTGGTGAACTACTACCAGAGGATATTTTCCGAGTGACAGGCCCTTCTCTGTGACCATGCGTTACTGAGATCCTGTTCCTTATTTGATAAGTGCTATCATTACATGACCTTATGCACAAAATGTCTGTTCTTTGTAAAGTGTCACTGTAGACTTACATGTTGCAATTCAGTGGAAGTTAGGAGGTGTAAAGCCACTAGGTATATGGCAGTATGTGTAACACTGTATTTGTACCTGGAACTTATGTAATTAGGAATTCTGAGTCCTTATCTTGGACAGTTCATTAACATATTGAAATGTAGGTTTCTGTCTTGGAGTCTCACCTGTGAGTTAGGATAAATGTTCTTCTGAAATTATCAGTATCAAGTTTTAACTCTTCTACCAAAACATAACAGAGGTTATGACCATAGGGATGAGAATTTACATGCCTTCAGTGACTAGCTGTCATCCTCAAGTTGAATGAAAGGATGGGTTCCACTCATAAGCATAATCATGTAGTCAAGGTTTGCAAATACAGGCTGAAGTTTCCTAATTTTCCATCACGATGGCATGTAAGAAATAGCTGAGTGTGTGCCATAGCTCCTACAATACATTTGACAAAGCTGGAGTTAGGTGATGAGCATTTTGCACTTATAATCATACTGAAGGTTATCAACATTGTAGTAGGGAACCTGAAGCATGTACTATGGGGCACAAAGATTCAGTCTACCAGTTATAAGATTCTCCACAAAGCAGAGTGAGATTTGGGTAGTTTGGCAGCATGTTCCTCAACTTAGTCACTATTTTGTCATGTAGTATTGGTATAAAGTTCACATTAAAAGAAATACAAGCTCAGACGGGCGAGTACCATTAACACTTTTCTTAATGAATCCTTTCCATAGTGGATTAATGATGAAACTACTGCCTCTCTAGCAGAAATAAACATCTTCGGGCCAAGAATCTGTTAGCTGAAGGCTAAATCAACCCAAAGAAAGGGAAGAGAAATATCATTCAGTTTCACTGACAAACAAGCTATAAGGACAAAATAATTTGCTTACTTAAAATTGTAGATTGTAGCAGAAACCAATGAAAAAATGTAAAAAGTCACCATACAAGTTCTCCTTACTTACTCCAACTTCCAAGCAAGTCTCTGAAGCTTTTTAGTTCACCTCTACTATGCAATGAATTCACAGAACTCTATTTTCTATTCCTTTTATCAAATACAGCTTGATATATTCCAGCACATAATGTAAACCCTGTCTTTCACTTGTTACCAGACAGAAAAGTATTAAATGATATTCAGACAGTAACCCCTCTATCTGACTGTTCTGTTTCTTCTTCATGGTGACAAATTTAACTACGTGTGGTGGGCTTACCTTGGCTGGTTGTCAGACCCCCACCCAGCTGCTCGGTGTGTTCCCCTTCCCCCCAACAGGATGTGGAGAAAGTAAGATAAGCTCATGGACAGAGAAAAAGATGGGGAGGTAACTTAATACCACCACAAGGAAAACATAATTGACCTGGGGAAAAATAATACAAATTGTTGTCAATTAGAATAGAGTTGGATGGTGAGAAGCAATGCCACAAACAAAACAAACAAACAAACAAACAAAAAAGACAACACCTGAACACCTTCCCCCCACCCTCTCACTCAACTTCACTCCTTAACTCTCAACTCCTCTACCTCACCCTCCCAACCCAAGTAGCACAGAGGGGATTGGGAAGGGGGGCTCAATTCATAACAGGTCCTCTCTGATGCTCCTTCCTCCTTACATTCTTCCCTCGGTTCCAGCCTGGGGCCTCCCATGTGGTATAGTCCTTCAATGTCAGCACAGGCATTGGTCACTCATGTTCTGTAGTTCTTTCAAGATAAACCTGCTCCATTTTGTGCCCTCCACAGGTGTCAGTGTGGATACCTGCTCTGCCATGATCTCTCCACAGGCTGTAGGGGGAACTCTGCTCCACTATGGAGTGCCTCTTCCCCCTTGTTCCCCTCTGACCTTGGTGTCTACAGGGCTGTTTCTCAATTTCCCTCTCCCCTCATTCCTCAAACTAATGTGCAGCATTTTTTACCCTTTCTTAAATCCGTCTCCTTCAGGTGTCACCATCTTGGCTGCTGGGCCCAGCCATGTCCTGTGGCAGGGCCATGGGAGCCAGCTGGAACTGTCTGCATCTAGCACAGGGCAGGCCCTGCCTCGCCTTCCAGAGGAGCCCTGCATGCTGCCCCAGCTGCCAACACCTTGTCATGTAGGCCCCAATACACTAAGGTATCTTTCACAGTAACCAGAACTCTGGAATTTCAGAAAGGTTTCAAGTTGTACCCCTACTTCAGCTGCTCGGGCTGCTGGAGAGCTAGTGCTCCAGCACCCTAGAAGTAAGTTTTATCCAGTGGTTGACAGTGGGTATTCACCCGGGTGATAGCTGCACTCCTGCACCTCCAAGGGAATGTATAGTCCTTGTTCCAGTTCTGGATAGTCCTGCCAAGCACAGCTCAAGAGATATAACAGGGCTGATTTTTGCCCTATAGAGGGCCATGAGTTATGTGTTTTCAAGAAGTAGGTTAAGCAACAGGAATTTAGCAATTACCTTTCTCTTTTCACAGCCCTAACAAAGTCATTTTCTGAGATGCTCTTCCATTTCCTGAGGAAGTCCTAGTAAATTGCTAGCTGTGTGGCAAGACTTTGAGGGATCCGATGACTGGAAATAAGAACTCTGTATCCTGCTGCAGGAAGCTGTGCTGTTATAACATTGCACTTGTGTAAAACAGAAAAACCTGCATAGAAGCAGAAAGCTGGAGGTATGGAGCTGGTTGTAAACACAAGCAGTGCTCTGCCTGTTGTTCCAAAGTAGGAGTTTGGGAACAACTGGCTCCTCAACAACTGACAGAACTTCATGTCCTTCTTTAAGGCATATAAGGTCTGGAGGAATCTGGCAAAAGGTGTTCAGTCTGTTTCAAACCTGAATAAGAATCACTCTTTGAAATTTAAATCATCCTTCCAAAAGAGAAGGTAGTAGGAAAACCTGCAAGGTTTCACATATACCTTTATAAGGCTGGACTTGTGCTTGTTTATAGCATGATATTCAAGACAACAAGACTAAATTAATGTGTTGAGTTGCTGACAGATCAGATCCTGGGTTTTTCAAATTAGGCTTGCAAAATACTGGACATCTTATCCAAGTTTCTGCAGTATGGGTCTCCAGGTATAAAATGGAAGTAAAAGCATTGCTATACATCATAGAGACTTCACAGAATCACAGAATCATAGAATGGCTCAGGTTGAAAGGGACCTTAAAGATCAACTAGTCCCAAGCCCCCTGCCATAGGCAGGGATGCCACACACCAGATCAGCTTGGCCAGGGCCTCATCGAACCTGGTCTTGAACAGCTCCATGGATGGAGCATCCACAGCCTCTCTGGGCAACATGTTCCAGTGCCTCACCGTCCCCTGAGTGAAAAAATTCCTCCTAACATCTAATCTAAATCTCCTCTCCTTTACTTTAAGACCATTCCCCCTTGTCCTATCATTATTTACCCAAGAAAAGAGTCCTTCTCCATCTTTTTTATAAGACAACTTTAAGTATTGAAAAGCTGCCATAAGGTCACCCTGGAGACTTCTCTTCTTTAGGCTAAACAGCCCCGGTTCTCAGCCTTTCTTCACAGGAGAAGTGCTCCAACCCACTGACCAAATTAGTGGCCTTTCTCTGGACCTGTTCTAACAGCTCTACATCCTTCTTCTGCTGAGGGCCCCAGACCTGGGTGCAGCACTCCAAATGGGCCCTCAAAAGGACAGAATAGAGGGGGAAAATCACCTCCCTCGACCTGCTGGCCACCCCTCTGTTATGCAGCCCAGGATGCAGTTGGCCTTCTGGGCTGCAAGCACTGCTGGCTCATGTCAAGCCTTTCATCCACCGGAACTCCCAAGTCTTTCTCTGCAAGGCTGCTCTCAATGAGTTTGTCTCCCAGTCTGTCTTTATGTCTGGGATTGTCCCAACTCAGGTGCAGCACCTTACATTTGAAGTTGTTGAACCTCATGCAGTTCTTGTGGGCTCACTTCCTAAGCTTGTCCAGGTCCCTTTGGATGTCCTTCTGTTGTATCAACTGTACCACTCAGATAGGGGCCATCTGCAAATTTGCTGAAGGTGTATTTGATCCCAGTGTCTATGTTGTTGATAAAGATACTAAACAGTACTGGTCTCAGGACAGACCCTTGAGGGACATCACTCATCACTGGTCTCCACCTGGACATAGGGCTATTGACCACCATTCTCTGGGTGTGACCTTCAAGCCTATTACTTATCCACTGAATGGTCCACCCACCAAATCTGCATCTTTCGATTTAGTAGATCAGGATGTCGTGTGGGACCTTGTCAAAGGCCTTACAGAAGTCCAGGTAGATGACTTTGATTGGTCTTTCCCTTGTTAACTGATGCGGTCACTCCATCACAGAAGGCCACCAGATCGGTCAGTTACTATTTGACCTTGGTGAAGTCATGGTAGTTGTCTAAGGTCACTTCTTTGTCTTGCATATGCCTTTATTTCATTAAGCTTAGTAAACAAGATATATTATTTATTTATTTATTTATTTGTTTGTTTTAAAGAAAAGTCTCAGAGGAAATTAATACTTTTATATTGATGGCAGGAGTGCATTTGTTTTTTACATGTTTTTGAATGGAGAACTTTCAGTAATGCAGATACCAAACATTCCTGTCCATACTACGTAAAGCAGCAACGTTGTCTCATTTCAATATGTGAATATGTCTCTAAGAGCTCATAATCATTTAAAGTAACTGACAAATTAAAATTTAAAAAATGTCAGATTCAAGTATATACAGATATCCTAAATGTTATTTTTTAGTTGAGAAATTCATACATAAATATATATATTAGAAATTCCATTGAAATATATCCATAGTTTTAGGACAATTGTTATTAAAGTAAGTTATTTTAATGTAAATATATACACATATTTCCACTGAAGAGGTAAGGAATACAGTAATATAGCTAAATTCATGAACTACTGTTTTCTTCAAAAAATCCACTCCCTGATGTTAAACCATTAGTGCCCAATTAGTTGATTACCCTGATCTTTATCTGCAGCATATAGTATCATGATGCTTGTCACCATTATTACAAATATAAAAACTTATAATCATTTTAAATGAGACAACTCACTTTACCTGTTAACTCAATGTGCTTCTTTATTTATGTATTGATAGAAGTTACTTTCGAACATGAGGAGTTCTACCACATCCTTCTGTACACAGAAACTTTAAATACAGAGTCTGCCCTGACCCCTCTCTATGTCAAGTTTGCTTAAAAAAAAATCTATTGAATTGTACTATTGAATTTGCAGTAGGCAAAATAGAAATGTTAAGCTTCATTGAAGAAAAGAAAAAAACTCTGAGATCAGAATAAAATGATAATTACAACAGTCCAGGAAATGTAAGTCCACTAGTGCTTTTAAATTTATTCCTTTTTGGTTGTAAATGATAATTAGGCAATATTAAGAATTCTGCCGGTTTAAAATAAGAATGAATGTTATCTTCAGTTTCATTTCTTATGTTATCTTGAGCAATTTGATAAGTCATTTAAAATATATGCTGATTTTTTTTATAGTATTAAGGCAGCACATGTTCAAGGGGAGAAAACTATTTACTTATTCTGCATATTGTTAAATTTTATCCCTGAGTTCCAAAATGAGATCAATGTTAAGACTTGTAGGGAAGACAGAATACTTCAAGATATAGAGAGAAGTATGTGCATGTCTCTTGCTTTGATACATTCTGTAGCTATGAGAAAATTCCTGAGTTGTATTTATGAAAGTGGCAAGATAGTGATTGTGAATTGCTTGAGATCACACAGCTGTCTGAGGCTGATCTGTTAATTAAGCAAGTTTTTCCTGAGTACAGGAATAGAGGTGGATTATGTTTCATTGATGGTATGAGACATCCTGTGGTTGACAGCAAGGATTTACCTTCAAAAATATGCAATTTAGGATTTCTCATATAAATCATTTATGATTTATAAAATCACATATCTTAAAACTGTTTTTCAAGTTGGTATACCAGAATCATGTGAGGTGAAGAAAGCTTCTTACAACTTATCATTCCAAAACAAGAATAATGATGTTGGAAAATGAAGATACTGTTTTATAGCAAGCAAACTGAAGAACTGAACTGCTTTGTTACAAACGCTTATGTAAATCTAAATAAATATGTCTTAAAGTCATCATGCCTCTAGGCAGTATTTCCTCTTGCAGTGTATTGTTGTTGTTGTTGTTGTTGTTGTTGTTATTATTATTATTATTATTATTATTATTATTATTATTAGTAGTAGTAGTAGTAGTATATAATTAGCACCTTAAAAAAGCTTAGGAGCCCATGCACAGCTTTTGAATGAGAGAAATAGTATGTATCTTTGTTCAAGAAGCCTAAATGGATGAATGTTTCTTCCTTCACTGCACATTAATTCTTTCATGTCTTTAAAGGATCCAGGATTTTAAATTAGTTATTAGATGCAAAATGGAACATTGCTGGAAGTCGCTTACAAAAGATTATATTAACTCTGGTTCTTCTCTGTATTTACAAAGCCTGTCTTCTCCAAAAAATGAACCAAAAGATGACATAGTTTCTTCTTTTTGGAAGAAAGAATGCTAGAGAGACATCTAGGGGAAATAGATAGATAGATAGATAGATAGATAGATAGATAGATAGATAGATATTATTTCTTTGTATAAGAAAGGGAAAGGTAAGATTCATCAGAAAAAATAGGAAATCTATATTTTGAATCCTCGATTGACTCTTAAAATATCGACTCAATTATTTTCTCTCTATCTGATTCAGAAGTGGAGCAGCTGATGCTTTTTGTTTTCTTTGGTGGGGATGGGAGGGTGGGGGGTAAAAAAAAAATCCACTGTGCAGCAGCTCCACTTTGGGAAGCTGTAGTTAAATTAAACATAATAATCCTTCACTTATGGATTCTTGATTATTGTGTACCTGTTGTGCAAAATTCTAATCAGTGCATTCTTGTGCTTCTGTGTGTGTGCAAGATGAAATGCAGTTGTTAGTAATAAAATAGCAAAGTGTGAATTCATTGAATTAGTAAAAAAGTAGTCAGCCTTACCTAATGCAAACTCAGCCTTACCTAATGCAAACAATTTTCTTTATTAGCCAGCCTTCTTTGGAATTTCTTGAGGTAGCTGGTTGTTTAGTAGAATTTTACTTGGAAACTAATTTCAGCTAGGCAGCTTTTCTGTATTTTAAAACTCTTCTTCAAATATTGAACTACTGATTTTGAGTTTACAAAGTTGTATGAAGGCTTAATTTATCTGAATGATGTTATGAAAATGATGTTTCTGTTACGAAATACTAGTAAAAATTGTGGGAGTGGGGGTAGGGAGGGGAACAGCATTATTTACACCTGCTTGGAAAGAAACTCTAGGAAACCATAGGTGGAACATTCAGTGTTTGTAACACATAGTGTCTCCTGTGTCAGTACAAATTTACCAACTATAAAATTGGTATCCTCCTGTAAGCTTGGAATAGTTTACACTAGCAAGGTGTCTACACTCTTTTATTTGATAATATCTAACAGCTTATAACTATAGTACTTTGAAGGTCATCTTCTTTGGTTTATTTTATTTTATTTCTTTTTTATTTTTTGGAACCAGCTTCTTTCAGCTGCATTCTTTCCTCTGAGATGGGCACTATTCATACTGTATTAGAACAACTTAAAACAATCATGCTAAGATTATGCTTTTGACCTGCAAAAAAAAAAGTATGGGGTGTTTGACAACATCTAACACAGCAAATTATCACACCAACTAAAATAAAACTAAATTGATAATACAGCTGCAACAGTTAATGATCTTTGATGAATATAATCTTTCTGAAGAGAGGAATTACAAAGTGGCATGTTAGCATCAAATCATTCCTTTCAAATAATAGTAGTATTGTTTGTAGTAGTTTTTTACATCTGATATTTTCAGCACTGATAAAGTACAATGTAAGATACTACTGGTAGTTGCATTTTTACACGAACTAAATGTATTATTTGGAAAAAATTATGTTCTAAAATGTTCTCATGTTTGTATTGGTGAAACTTGTTTTTGTCTGATTTTTCAGAGTACAGCAAATAGACCACAAGTGAGAATATTATTTAACTGAAATGTCAGTATTCTTTTAAAATATTAGTTTTACATGTAATAAATCTCTGCATTCCTGAAGTAGTCACAATTGTCACTCAATAACAGTTACTGTTCTTTAGAAGGTACTTATTGTATTATATAACATGTAAGTCCATTCTGTTGATAACATTTTTTTTTTTTTAACTTTGGATCACTATTATACTAACATAAAAATGGGAAGATCTTTTTCCTTTCTGGAAGGATAGGACCAAGAACTCTACAGATAGTTGAGAATTATTTTCATTAAAGCTTAGTAACTATATTAAGATCATAGAATCCGAGAATCCTAGAATCCTAGAAAGGATTGGTTTGGAAAGAACCTTAAAGATTACCCAGTTCCAGCCCCCCTGCCAAGGGCAGGGTCATCTTCCACTTGACCATGTTGCTCAAAGCTCCATTCAGCCTGACCTTGAACACTTCCAGGGGTGCGGCATCCACAACTTCTCTGGGCAACCTGTTCCAGCATTTCATTAGGCTCAGTAAATAATTTCTTATGTCTAGTTTAAATCTATCCTCTTTTACTAAAACTAATAATAATAAGAAAAAATAAAACAACCTTTTCAAAATTTTATTTCAAAAAAAGTCAAGACCATCACCCTACATCTTTCATTGATGATCTTTTTGATACTTAAGACAGATACTAGAAAGTGTCAACAAAATAGGGAGATTAGATACTATTTTAAAAAATGAAATATTTTCACTTTCCTAATCATTGAGAACACAATGGTAGATTTGTGATAGAATAAATATTTTACTAATACTCTCTCCTTCAGAGTAGGATCATGCTTTTTGTTGAATGAAGAACTTGAACAAGGACTGCACAAACAAGGCATATCAATGACACAAAAGTACGATATATGTTAAAATGCTGTTGGCATTAACAGTGCAAATTAAATCATCAATAATTATACATGGAAAGTCTTTGTATGCTTTTTATTCTTTACAAGTTATGCAGTGTTGGGTGGAGTTTCATTATAATGTTTTGAATTATTTGGAACTTAAAACTGTGCCAAAACAGAGTTAACAATTTTGTTTGAAGCAGTCACTGTCCTAGTGGAATAACGCAAGATACTTCGCTGGTACTTGCTATTATACATTTTAAAAAATGTGATAGTGAAAGACCTTGCCTACAGGTAACCTTATGACTGAATGATCATATGCAACTCAAGTAAGAAAGTCTTAGAACAAAGGTATTCTGGCAATCTCTAAAATAAAACCTATCCCCATCAGAAATTCAGCTTTGTTCTTTTGTTGTTGTAACTGAAGTATACAGTCTTTTTAAAGTATTGGTTTAGTAATAATAAACACTGAGTACTGGTGAAGTAATAAGTAAGGGTCTGGAGGACTAAGAATCTTTGTATATATAAACAGAGCTATCAAAATCCATTGAAACACAATGAAAATTGGAACCTCTCTGTATCCATCTGAGGAAACTAAAAAAAAAAAACAAAAAAACTTAACATTTACAATCCTGGATTAAAAGAGGTGCAGTTTTAATGAATATTGGAAATGAAGGTCAGACTGAGTGACAAGTTTCACATTTACTAGCACCTATAAAATTTCTGCTTGCCTAACGCATGCTGGATTTTTTAGTTAGCGCTTGCTAATGACTTGTTAAAAATACGCTTTTCCTACTATGTTTCCTACAGACATTTTTCAAATCTTTAATTTTTTTTTTTTTCTAATAGTGTAAAAGATGAGGAAAATTGCTTTAATGAATCATTCATTTCTTTCTTTCATGTGAAGAAATGTGAAGAAGTTGCATATTCAGTTGATGTATAAGATAAATAAATACCAACCCCCTCCTCTGTACTTTAATCCATTTTTACTCCCCAGGTGTGTCATTCTTTAGCTTCTGCCACTTAAGTTGACATGATTCTGTTCCACCGGTAAACTGTCTTTTTCCCTCCCCCCCTCCCTCCTCCCCTCCCTCCCTCCCTCCCCCCCCTTCTTCCCCACCTCCCCCCCCACTTCCCTTCCTATTTCTCTCTCTCTCTCTGAATATATATATGAGCTGGGAGGAAGGAAAACAAATTTGAAGAATGTGAATGAGAGCAAATGGTTTTCACCATATTAGAAATTTTGTATTAAATATCAGCCTATGTTGAAACCACTGTCATTTTAATTGCAAATCAAAATGATGCTATAAAAATACAAAAATATAACAGCTTGCAAAGATCTCTTTGCAATTTAGTATATGAATAATGTGACCTTCAGAACTGATCTAGTATTGAGGTAATGCAGCCTTTTATTAGGCAAGAACACATTAATTGTCTTAAAAAATCTTTCTTTTTAGTAATCAGCAACTACCCTATGTATCATTTTAAAAGCATTTGTTAATCAAGTAGCTCAATATTTACTGGGTATAGCAGGTGCATGTGCAGGGCAGGCACAAGCCTTGATGAAAGCTTTAGAATCATTGCATACACTGTTTGTACCAAAGTGGAAATTTAACTGGTTTTGGTAGGTTGCATGAATCACATTGAGCAGCTTCATGAGCTATGAATGGCCTCTTCTGCCCTATCTTGTGTAATCTTCCAGGAATTTCACATACATAAATTTATTATTGATGAGACTTTGACAGAGTGGATGGATCTGACTTGTGAATACTTACTGCACGTTCATGGAACTGAGATCTTCCCAGACACAAGGTAATAGACATGAACTAGAGCTTTGGCTTTATCAGACTTATTTATGAGCTAAGTTTAATGCTGAATGAAAACACAGAGTTGCTAATGTGACAGATGAACTTTCCTTCCTTACTCTTTGTTACTTCTCATCACGGTTAAAAAGTATTAATTCTTCAACCTTGTAAGAACTGTATAAGAAATTCAAAGAAAATCAACTTTTTTTTTTTTTTTTTTAATTAAAACCTCATGCCAAACTTGATAGTTCTGTTTACATGAGAATACAAGCTCAGCTAGGAATTAAATTCAAAGTATGGATTTATCAAAATTGGCTTATATTGTATTCAGCTGTACAAAAAAAAAAAAGAAAATATTTAAGTAAGTTTGTAGTAGTATACTTCAATTTTGTTTAATTTAAGTGACAACTTAGTGAGAACACTCTTTAAATAAATGATCAAAGGAAATTTTTATTTAAGGAGACACTTATGAATTGATTGAAAACCTAGAAGTGATCTACACTTTTTGACTTTTTGACAAACAATTGTCCCAATGCAGACTTTAAGCAGAAGCTGCAACATACACCAAATTCTAACTTTTGAGGTCTGCTCTTCCTGAAGTTTTAACAAAGCCAATCAGTGACAGATTTGCATGGGGTGTAGTCCCATGTCTGCAAAGGACTAGGGGATTATTTCTAAAGTATTCATATGGTGTGTCCAGGATAATAATAAATCTTACTATGTCTGACCAAATTATTTGCTCTTAGCCTTCCAAATTTCAGATGTTGGTACTTTCACTGATGTTTATAATATTGCTGTATATTATTAATTTGTTAGAACATGGAGGAAGTGGTTCAAATTTCAGGGAGATTATCTTTAGCATATGGTCATAGTATATATCTTTTTAACAGGAGGGAATAGTACAAAATATATCTTTAATTGGAGTTTGGGTAGGTTTTTAGCTATGACAATTTGTCTCGAAAAAAGTTATTTTATTAGGTAGATATTTAATTAGGTAGCTGACAAACAAAGGGCCAAAGTAAGAAGTGTGCCAGTGATGATTAATTTCAGTGATGATTAATTATTGTCATATGGGGACATCAGTCTTCTCATACTATAGGTGTGACTAGTGTCTTCTACAGCAGCCAGAAAGGATAGCAGCACTCCCTTCATCTTTTGTTCAGGAGAGTGTTTTCTGAAGTGAACTCTGCACATATTTCAGGGTTCCTGACACACAGACTTGATGATCCTTGTGGGTCCCTTCCAACCTGGATATTCCATGATTCTATGATTCTATGCTCTTCAGTCACATCAAGAGTATAAAGTGAGGATTTGAAATGATGTTAAAATGACTTGAAGTTTTAGAAATAATATTTAGGAATAGCCACCTATTCAGCTTCTTTGAAGTAAAAGTTAAGAAGGAATTTAATTATGGTCTAAGTATATTCAAGGACAGGATTTTTCATAATGAAGAGAGGTTTGGATTAACTTGGAGCAAAGAATCATTTTGAGATCCATTGGCATGGGGCTGGGGGGGGCAGGGCAGGCTGAAACTACACATTCAGACTAATAGAGTAGCTTTTACTAATAGATCAGCTTTTCAACAGTAATTTCTACATAGTATAAGGGGATCACCCAAAAATTCCTGGTGTTGAAGCGCCTAATGTGCAAGATAACCTTGCTTGCAAAAGTCTTAGACTCTGTCAAATGACAAACTTGACACAGAAACTGCTGGTTAGTTTTGGTTTGTATAGCTTAAAATATATGTATATGTATATGTATAATATATATATGTTATATATATATATATATTATTATATATATGTTATATATATATATAATATAATGTTAAAATATATGTATATGTATATGTACAGCTTAAAATATGTATAGCAGCTGACGGCTGCTCTTCAGTTATGCTTTACTCAAAGCAGTTTTAAACTAAAGTTTAAACCATGTTTAAACTAAGTTAAAGTTTAAACTAAAGTTTAAACCATGGTTTAAGTGAAACATACTGGACTATTTACATATGTTTGCTAAAATAATGAAAATTATGAGAAGAGTCGATTTAATGTCCACCTGTTGATCTTCTGACAGAACAGTAAAAATAAAAAAGGGATGTATTGACTTCCGTTTTAGCAAGTGATCTGTGAATGCACAATATTTTCAAAAATAGTTTTCACATTCCTAGTGTTCGCTGCTGAACCTCTGTTTTATCTTGAATTGCACACACAAATCTAGTCATTATTCCTGATATTACTAAGTCTAAAGTATCTATGTCTCAAAACCACTAGGAAGTGGAAATTCAGCAAGACGTTTTCTGGATTGAATTAGCAAGATGGTTAAAAACATGTTTTTTGCTGTTTGGATTAAGCACCCAGCCAGCCACCCACTTTCCTTGTCCCTCCCTCCCAGCAGGACAAGGTACAAACTTAGAAAAGCAAAAGTAAGAAAAAATTATGGTCCGGATAAAGACACGATGTAAGTGAAAAACAGAGGGGAAAAAAGAGCAAGTGACATAAATGCAGTTACTCCACCATCTCCAACCAGCAGACTGATGCTCAGACAAACTCTGAGCAATGGTTACTTTGGAAAAAACACACACAGTTTTTGTTGCTTAAGTATGACATTCTATGGCATGGAATTTCCCTTTGGTCAGTTAGGATTGCCTGTCCTGGCTATGTCTCCTCCTGTGTTTTCTTCCAGACTCTTGCCCAGCCCTTACCTTCTCCATAGAGGGGCAGAGTGAGAAACAGAGCCAGCCTTGATGCTGTGCAAACACTGCTCGGTGATAGCCAAAGCACTGGTGTGTTATCAACACTGTCTTAGTCACAAATCCAAAAGAAAGTTAAGTTCATCCCAGCCAGAGCCAGTACAGGTATATGCTGTATATATTCCCTAGTGATGTTTTTGGACTATAATGTGTAACTGAATTATTATGAATTATTATGATATTATTATGAATTATTATGATAAAACACACTAGACAGTTTTAGCATCTTTACTTCTTAGTTGCTGCTTCCTATTTTCTGTACACACAGAGCTTTATTAGAACTCTAAAATGCTTTCAAGCACAATTCAGTTATGCAAAGTAAGTTACAGTTTTTGTACACTTCACTGAGACAGCTTCCTTTTAAATGATCTCCCTTCATTACATTTATATTGAGACTTTTGCTGTACAGAGGTGAATGATGGAAAGCTTTTACTAGTGTGCCTCAGAGGTATTCTAGACAAGGAATTTGTATAAACAACCAAGAAGTTAGAGTGCTGCTAACTTCACTAACACAGTGAAAAGGCCAGAATGACTGTCACAAGTCCTTAGAGAAGAGGAACTGAAGCTGGAACTAGTATTTACTTATTGTGTAAGATGCTGATAATAGATTTGCAGTCCAACATCATCCTGATCTGAAAATTGAAGAGATTTTTGGTATTGAAGTCAGTATTATGAATTACTTTTTTTTTTTTTTTTTTTTTTTTTTTTGCTATGATTAGAATTGGACTTCTTTATAAAATTTTAAACAAATGTGGCCTGGCATTAATTCCTGTTATCTTTAGGAAATTTGTATTTTTAGATCCATTTTATTTAAAAATTTTATTGAAATCAGATGAAAATCATGTTAAAACTTTTCAGACATGTCACTGTTAGTTCAGAGCACAAATGCAGTGCAATCTTGACATCAAAGCCTACTTTCAGTTTTGAGGAATTTTAACTAGCTTAATTTAAACTATGTTAGTTATCTGTGCTGTCTATATGTTGAAATACCAAAACTTTAAGAGTTACTTTTCTCTGGTAAAGGGCAATTACCTTCCTTTCTCTCACTCTCTCTCCCTCTCTCTAATCTATTATTATTATTTTCCTCCCAGACAAAGAGATTGAATGACAGGAAAAAAACATTTAAGAAAAAAAATATATGAAACTGACTAGGGAAAAAAAAAAAAAAAGCAGTGTAGGAAGAAACACCTAAAAGATGTCTTGATGTGGGCAATTAACATTAGCCCTGAAACACAGGATGGCAATTTCCTTCTTTCTTCTTTCTTCGCAGACAAGAAGCATGTGTTGCTTTCAAGACTAACCAGTTGAGACAAGCTGAGAAAGAGATTCTACCTTCTTTTTTCCTTCTTTCTTATTCCCCTTATTTCTCTTTCATATGGTAAATCATCTAAAGACAGAGCAATATGTGGTGCTGTATATACTGTGGCTGATCTGAGCAGTTCTTAGTTCTAGATATCACCATAGTTTTCATATAGCCAAAATTAAGTAGGAAACAGAAGAGCATGGCAACCTGGGTAACAAATTAAAACTCTTTTGCATCATATATATTTTAGAAGGATAAAGAAGATTATATAAGTGAGAAAAGTAAATATATGTTTATTAATTTTATTTTAATTTATTCATTTATTGTTATTAATAACTTAAATGTTTTAGTATTCTGAAGTTACTTAGAAAAAAGAAACAACAAGCAACAACAACGACAAGCTCAAACCCCAAAGCCCTCAAATTCATTTCCTTCATCCTATGTGTGAAAATTTTTCAAAATAGAAATTGAATTTAGTATTGCAACACTATTGGAATCTTCATACACCAATAAAAGTGTATTTCAGGTTGGAAATTTTTTCTCAAAAAGAGTAGTAAGGCATTGGAATGGGTTGCCCTGGGAGGTCTTTAAGGCAAATTTGGATGTGATGCTTAGGGACATAGTTTAGTCAATGATATTCGTGGTAAGGGGACAGTTAGCCCAGATGATCTTGGAGGTCTTTTCCAACCTTTATGATTCTATGAGTTCTTCACACTATCAAAGATATGTAAAAGATCAGTATTACTCAGCCTAAAGGAACAGTTAAGCATTCTCCTTGTTACACTAGAAATGAATACTATGTTCTCTAGCTGCAAGCTGATGGACACTAAGCAAATTTTGGTTCTGTGGATTCCTGTTCTTGGTGAATACTGCCTTCAAGTTATTATAAAATGTACTGTTCAGCAATACAGCACCAACATTTTTAGCATGGATGATCTTGTAAAAGTCTTCATTTGTTCTGTACAAAATTTCTTTGGAAGAACAAATGTAAATGTGTAATGAGGAAGGAATGACTCTAACACTGAGTTTGTTGTGGCTTTTGCCTTCCACTTAATCAACATCCCTGCTTTGCCTTGGGTCCTCAGAGAAACTGAGTCCCAAATGTGCATATCCAGTGCCAAGTATTAGCAATGCATTGTAAAGTTAGAGTATGTTGTGATTTAAGCTGTCACCAAAAAAAGTGACAATGAGAGACAGTCCTGTTCTGAACATGAATTAGTACACGAGGTGATTAGGTATTAAGTAACTTCCTTACAAGTACTAAGATTAAAATGCGTAACTTGTTGCTGAAAAGCAAGACTTTAAGTTTTTATACTTAAACTCCTGTAAACTTGTAGCAGTAGGACTAAAACAGTATCTTTTAATTTCCTCCTGTTTGTCCTGCAATATTTTATTTTTTATTTTTCCTGAATTAACGTGTTTAGCTTTATCGCACTACCTGCTGATTTGGGACTGAACGGAAAACTTCAGTTTTGGGTCGTGATTACGTACTTAGAGATTTTGGCTCCCTCTAGTGGAAAATTGCATTTACAGTCGATGAGCGAGTTAAATCAAAAATTCAGGGACGAGAAAGGGAAAATCGTTCAAGGATGCACTGTAGCCCCCGGATCTGCTTGTTACAAAACACGATCTGTGCAGTACTTTGCTGACGTAAGTATCAGTACTGGATGATCTCTGATAAACTATAAAGACATCTCTTTCTAAATTTTCCTTCAGGGGATTTATTTATTTATTTATTTATTCATTTATTCATTTCTGTAAAGTGCAGAGAATCAAAACCTACTTTTAACCACTTGGTTAACTGGTTATTATTTTTGTTGTTGTTTTTGTTGTTATTATTATCATTACTACTATTATTGTACAGCTATTCCTTTTGTATTAAAGAGTGTTTGAACTCATTAAAACAATATAGAGAATGGGGAAAGAGAATTAGGCAGAATAAGGAAAAGAAGGAAGACTTAAAAAAAATAAAGAAGAAATGGACTTGGGTACACCTTTGTTTCAACTTTTTTTTTTTTTTTTTTTTTTTTTTTGGAAAAGAAGAAAAAGTAAGAGCAAAAATCAAAAGACATAAGAACAGACTGTGTGTAAACAGGAAAATAACACTGGCAAAAGAACAAGACAATGACTACTGTTGTCAAAAGTTCAACTGAAGAACAGCTTGTCAGATCTCAAGCTCTTTGTATCATTAGAACTACTTGTTTCTCCTAGTTAGCATAGTTTTGCTTAAGGTGATTATAGAAACCTCTCAAAAACATTCAAAACACAAAACCTTTCAAAATACAACACAGTACAGTAAAACATCTTGATTTTGAACTCTTGGATACTGAAAAAGGGAAGTAAAAGGAAGTAAATGTTAGAATAATATGTGTGCTATTATTCAGCATCAACTTTTCCCAAAACAAAATAAAACATAACAAAGGACGACAACAATCTCTTTTCTTTCTCAAGACAAGAAATATCGGGGAACAAGGTTTCTCAGTGTTCGATGTTGTTTGTCAGCTTGTTTTCAGCAGTTAGCTACTAGTAATAGAAAGGCTTAAGAGCACTTCATTCATCACTTCATTAGCATAATGAGTTTATAGACTATATCTATAGACATATCTGAGAAGTTGTAGCAGTTTTGTGAAGTTCCCACTGACTGGAAGAGGGGAAACATAACGCCCAGTTTTAAACATGGAAAAAAGAAAGACCCGGGAAACTACAGGCCAGCCAGTCTCACCTCCGTGCCTGGCAAGATCATGGAGCAGATCCTCCTGGAAACTAAGGTCCATGGAAAATTAGGAGGTGATTAGTGACAGCCAACGTGGCTTCACTAAGGGCAAATCATGTCTGACAAATCAGATGGACTTCTACAACAGAGGTACAGCACTGATAGATGGGGGAAGGGCAACTGGCATAATCTGCTTGGACTTGGGAAAAACATTTGATACTGTCCCCCATGATATCCTTGTCTCTAAAATGGAGAGACATGGATTTGATGGATGGACCACCTGGTGGGTAAGGCACTGGTTGGATGGTTACACTCAAAGAGTTGTGGTCAACAGGTCAATGTCCAGGTGGAGATCAGTAGTGAGTGGTGCTCCTCAGGGGTCGTTATTGGGAGCAGCACTGTTTAACATCTTTGTCAGTGACATGCACAGTTGGATTCAGTGCACCCTCGGCATGTTTGCTAATGACACTAGGCTGTGTGGTGTGGTCAACACACTGGAGGGAAGGGATGCCATCCAGAGGTCCTGGACAGACTTGAGAGGTGGTCCTATGTGAACCTCATGAGGTTCAACAAGGACAAGTGCAAAGTCCTGTACCTAGGTCAGGGCAATCCCAAGCACAAATACAGTCTCGGTGGAGAATGGACTCAAAGCAGCCCAGAGGAGAAAGATCTTGGGGGTGCTGGTTGATGAGGAGCTCAACATGAGCCAGCAATGTGCACTTGCAGCCCAGAAAGCCAACCGTATCTTGGGCTGCATCAAAAGAAATGTCTAACAGGTCAAGGGACGTGCTTGTCCCCCCTCTGCTGTGCTTTTGTGAGACCTCAGAGTACTGTGTTCAGATTTGGGGCCCCCAGTATAAGAAGGACATGGACATATTAAAGAGAGTCCAGAGGGTCAGGAGAATCATCAGAGGGTTGGAGTACCTTTCCTATGAAGACAGTCTGAGGGAGTTGTGGATGTTCAGCCTGCAGAAGAAAAGGGTCCAGGGAGGCCTCATAGAGGCCTTTCAGTATCTAAAGTGAGACTACAGTAAAGCTGGAGAGGGACTCTTTGTCAGGGAGGTAGTGCTAGGACAAAGGGTAATGACTTTAAACTAAAACAGGGTAGGTTTAGATCAGATATTTCTAAGAAATTCTTTACTCTGAGGGTGGTGAGGCACTGGCTCAGCTTTCCCAGAGAAGCTGTGGATGCCCTATCTCTGGACGTGTTTAAGGCCATGTTGGATGGGGCTTTGAGCAACCTGGTCTAGTGGGAGGTGTCCCTGTCCATAGCAGGGAGGTTGGAACTAGGTGGTCTTTAAGGTCCTTTCCAGTTCAAACCATTCTATGAGTCTATGATTCTATAATAGCCTGTCTGTATGTGCTTGACTGCACAATGCACGGACCTGCTTCCAGGAAAGTTATTGTTTCTTCTTTCACAGCAAACAGGAGTAAGAATGCACAAGAAGACATGTCTAGGTAGCATTTTTCTTTGGGTGAGACAGAAAATTTGAGCCCATACTTATAAGCAAAATAAATAAATAAATAAATAATAATAATAATTATATATATATATATATATATATATATATATATTAGGACACTGCCCACAAATGAATGTGTCAGTAAAATAAGTTCATGTCTCTGTTTATCTATGGATGGCGATATATATATATATATATATACATATATATATATATATATATATATGTCAGTAAAATAAGTTCATGTCTCTGTTTACCTATGGATGGATATATATATATATATTTTTTTTTTTTTTAAGGAAGAAATTTGATTTGTTAGTTTTACTAGAAAAACTGGGAAAGGCTTAGAAGATTGTTGATTTTTGAAATTTGAGGGTTCTGCATGTCTCAGGAGTGGACTGCACATGACAAAATGTCTCTTTTAGGCAAAGGTACAAGACCAAACTTGAGAACGGCTATGTTCTCTTCAGACACAGAATGACAGTGCCAGGTTTTCCTGCTGTATGGCTAGGGTCAAATGCAATACAAGGAAATGAATGCAGTAGGAAATATAAGGTAGCTCGTTCAAAAACTTTGCCTGAAAAGATTATCAGTTTATACTTGTTCCTCAGCAGCAGGCAATTGCTACTGATAGTAGTGAACAAAAGATGAAAGTTAAAGAAGATAAAGATAAAGAAGAAGTAAATTCAATTGTGAGTTTGAATTCATTGCAGTCAGTGATAATAAACATGAAACAAAAGAAGCTTGTTCTGACAAGAGAAATGTTCAGAGTTAGTGGGAATCAGGGAAGGTGTTGAAATCTTTGTGTGTCATACTGAAGCTAAATTGTAAATCATTTTGTAACTACCACAGCACATTTTAAACTAAGTAAGCCTATTCTAAGATGTTTTACGTGGCACAGTATTGCGACAATTTGTAACACTTTTTAGGACTTTAATAAAACATCTTGCCTAAAAGCCCAAGATCCTTAATTGTATCCTAAACATTGTGAAAAGGATTTTTTTTTCTCTCTCTATTGTTTCTAAACTTCATGGTGCATCTGGATTACATTTTCTCCATAACCAAGGGAATAAAACTACCCCAAGGAAACCAAAAATAGAGTTTCAGAGAAACGCTAAATGCAGCCCATATCAGAATAAGTGAATGAATGAATGAATGAATGAATGAATAAAAAGCCATGTTAGTAATTCAGTTACCAAAACTAGGACACTTGTGCATGAGTGCAATAATTCCAGGTCTGCAAATACCTGAAAGGTATTTGTGGGGAGCTGGGGGTCAGCTTCTTCTCGCAGATAACTAGTGATAGGACTAGAAGGAATGGCCTCAAGCTGTGCCAGGGGAGGCTTAGGTTGGAAATGAGGAGACACTTCTTCTCAGAAAGAGTAGTCAGGCATTGGAATGGGTTGCCCAGGGAAGTAGTGGAGGCATATAAGGAAAGGATGGACCTGGTGATTAGAAACATGGTTTAGTGGGTGACATTGGTAGCAGGGGGTTGGTTGGACCAGATGATCTTGGAGGTCTTTTCCAACCTTAATGATTCTATGATTCTATGATTTTTTCTCTATTCAGAAAACAAACCCAAGGTTGTATTCATAATCACTGTTTCTTAGAATTAGAGAATCACTTTGCAATCAGGGGCTGCTTTTATAATGACCCTAATTAAATTCTAACTGGACAAAGTTCTGAGTAGCTATTGACATGAGCCACATGGGTAATTTCCTTCCTATGATTTACCATAGTAAAAGAAAACACAGATTTTGTAATTATAAATTTTAGCAAATTCTGATTTTATTTTTTGAGGAATGTAAAAAAATTGAATATTACTGATTTACATCCTGAATGTCAGCTCATAGAAGGGAGGATGTCAACAAGTTTGGATGTTATTTCTCAATTGAAATGGGAGTTATAGGGGAATTTATTGTATCTGAGGAAAAATGAAGCAAGCAAGAAAGAAAGATGAGAGGAGACAAAGCTAAAAGGAAAAAAAAAAAAAAAAGAAAAAGATGCAGAGGTGATTAAAGCCCTGAAACTTTTTAGAAGCCACATATCGTTAAATCTAATATGCAATTTAATTGAGGGAAAGACATATGGTTGAGATGAAAGACAAGTGTTATTTGTTTTAAGGACTACTACGAGTCAAAGATGCTGTAAATAGTGGGGGTTTTATAATAGTGGGGACTATACAGTTTGGAAGCAAAAGAGTTCATGTTCTGTTTACATTTTGTAGACTACCTCATTAGAGCTGGATTAATTAATTAATTAATTAATTAATTTACGAAAAATGAATTCTCAATATGAAATAAGATATCTTTTTATACCAACGATATGAAACAGACGTAATAATTAGATATCAGTATAATATAGAGCAATGATGTTTCAGGAGAAAGGGAACAGGGTGTATATTTTCCTTCTGGTTATATAAGGATATACAGTTGTCTTCCAATTTACTGTCTAAACTTATCTCACTCCACAGCAATGTAGATTTTAGAATATCAGTGAACCTGCACTATGGTGGCATTTTTAAGGGAACGTGAACATAGAACTTTCAGAGTATACTTACTGGTATTTCTTCAATAGTGTTTTTTGTTTATTTCTTAGGTTTTATTTTATTTATTTATTTTTGTAAACTACCTTAGATATTGAAATGAGATTACTAGTTATCTTAATGTTCTATAGTTTCTCAGCTGTGAATATAATATTCCCTTCGGAAGAAAATTTTGCCTTTTTTTTTTTTTTTTTTTGAACAGAAAATATCTAGTTAAAAAATAGTTTGCTACTGGTTTGATCAATTAGTAACAATAGTGGGATGCACAGCAGAACACAATCAACAGGAGCTTTGTTAGAGTGAAGTGTTTACTGCTGTTTCAAAAAAAAATGGTATTTGCTGTTGCTCTGAAGTAAAGATGAAATATGGGTCCCTGTTCCTAAACTTATTTATTGTACAATATCTACGATAATCTGTCAGTCACTGCCTAACAATCCTGAGACTGAAATTTAGACACGCTCTACTGTATAGTCAATTGATGCTTCTGAAATTGAGGTTTTGTTTTTCCTTCCCTGCCACCAGTCTTGCCCTTGTCCTTGTCATGGCCCCTGAATCTTCACCACCTTGTCCTAAATTGCTAAAATGGCAGGATATCACCCACTGTTTTGATGAACTAATTCTCTATCATTTTGATTGTTTAGACCATTT